>NW_012148063.1:8742152-8759286 GCF_000956105.1 Propithecus coquereli | reverse complement strand
TATAAACCCAAAATGCATGGAGTATAGATGGACTTTTAATGACAATACTTTGTAGAATGATCATGATTTTAAGTAGAAATTCTTTTTTTTTTTTTGCCATTTTCATGCCAATATCTTTTTTTCAGACAATATAGTGGAAAGGATTCTGAGGTGAGAATTATTAAACATTGAACCTGCTTCAGTTCTGCTCCCTGTCTGTCGGAGAACCCCGGACAAGCAAACACAGCCTCCCTGGCCTCTGATGCATCCTCGTAAAATGAGGAATTTGGACTAAAATCAGTGCTTCTCAAGCTTTAACGTGCATGTGAAGCTCCTGGGGTGTTGACTAAATGCAGTTTCCAGTTCACCGGGCCTCGGGCGGGCCTGAGATTCTGCCTTTGCAACAAGCTCCCAGGTCACAGAGATGCTGCTGGTACAGGGTCACACTCCAGATAGGTCACCCCCAAGGTGTCGTTATGCTATAAGCTTTTTTTTTTTTGAGACAGAGTCTCACTCTTTTGCCTGGGCTAGAGTGAGTGCCGTGGCGTCAGCCTAGCTCACAGCAACCTCAAACTCCTGGGCTGAAGCGATCCTACTGCCTTAGCCTCCCAAGTAGCTGGGACTACAGGCATGAGCCACCATGTCTGGCTAATTTTTTCTATATATTTTTAGTTGTCCATATTTTTAGTAGAGACGGGGTCTTGCTCTTGCTCAGGCTGGTCTCGAACTCCTGAGCTCAAACAATCCGCCCGCCTCGGCCTCCCGGAGTGCTAGGATTACAGGCGTGAGCCCGGCCTCCGTTATGCTATAAGCTTCAATGGTTACCAGATAAGGAAGAGCATTTATGTCAACAGTTGAGAATGGAAAGTGTTTATTTTAGAAAATAAATACAGTGTTACTTTTCTGTTTATAAAAGTAATACATGCTTGTCATGGTGGCTCACGCCTATGTTCCCAGCACTTTGGGAGGCCGAGGCGGGAGGATCGCTTGAGGCCAGGAGTTTGAGACCAGCCTGAGCAAGAGCGAGACCCTGTCTTCACTAAAAACAGAAAAAATTAGCCAAGTGTGGTGGCACATGTCTGTAGTCCCAGCTACTTGGGAGGCTGAGACAGGAGGATCGCTTGAGCCGAGGAGTTTGAGGTTGCAGTGAGCTATCATGATGCCACGGCACTCCACCCTAGGTGACGGAACAATACCCTATCTCAAAAAAAAAAAAGAAAAACGAATTTATTTTTTTCAAAAAATCACACGATATGTAAAGTGCAATGAAGTGAAAATCACCCCAAGTTAAATACCACTCAAACTTATGTGCTTTCTTTTCACTTGGTTGTGAAGAATATAAATGCTAAGTTTCTGTATTCATGTTGTATTACCTTCTCTTTTCAAATCAGATAGTCACACTGATATCTTTTTCAATTTGCTGCCCATCACTTGGGCATTAACTGATTTAAATTCACTTCCTTCGACTGTAGTAGATTCGCTCCTGCATCGTGTGATTTCAAGTCTCTCATTGCCGGGTTCAGAAGAGGGGAGTGGATGACTTTTCAGTCAACCCAGCCATGCCGAATTGATCTGAGGATGTCTGAAAGAGAAAAGAGCTCAGTGAATACAGACAGCAAATCTTAAAGTCAGCGTTAAGACGCATTAAGAGCTGATGATCCACAGAGGGTTCTGCAAATGCATTCATCTTCTGGGAATGACTTATAATAATAGTTGATTAAGGAGGAAATTTTGTCTGGTTCTTTTGCACTTTCTTCAGTTATAGTTAATGTTAAACCTATTCGAGTGTACCTGAAATTATTGCAATAATAACGTGACAACTTTAAGAGTTTTTTGGTTATTAAAAACATATATGACAATTTTAAAAACTCAATTAGAGTTTATGGAAATATACAACTATTAGATACAAGATTATACATTCTAAATATTAAATTAACTTTATTATTTATACTTTGTCTTGTCTAAGCAGCCACAATTCCTAATTTAGCATCCAATAAAGTAATCATAATTGCAAATTTATCTTAAGAAAAATTTCATACTATATATATAGATTTATAGGAATATCTATATTTTATTTGCACTAGGCAAATAAAAACCCTGTCAATGTGTAGATAACCATGTGTTAAGAGAATGGTCAGTTTGAAATCATGCCATTAGTAACTCAATTAGGTAGCACAGCAGTTAAATACATGGTGTGTAAGTTCACATTTTAGACAAATGATGCCACAATTTTAAGTACAAAAACTTAGGTTTAAAAAAAGTTTCTGAAATATACAGATTTCTACCTCACAGAGGACTCCGAAAATACTTTAATCTTTGGGATTTAACATGTCATAATCATCACTGATTATTCCTTGCTTTTGTCCTAAATTGCCCTTGAACACTATGCTTTTAGAAACCTTGGGTTATTTGTTATTTAATGAAAATCTTCTTCTTATTGTAAAACTCATACATGTACATTGCAGAAAGTTCTTCAAAATGCAATAAAATATAAATAAAATAAAAATCATCGTCAATGTCACTGTCCAGAAATAATCATTGTTAGCAGTCTAATGACCCCTTTACACACTATATTAGTTTCCCAGGGCTGCCAGAACCAGTTACCACAATTAAAACAACTGAAGTTTATTTTCTCACAGTCCAGGAGGCCAGGAGTCTGAAATTAAGGCATCAGCAGGGCTGGTTCCTGCTGGTGGCTCTGGGAGAATCTGTTCCATGCACCTCTCCTAGCTTCTGGTGGTTGCCAGCAACGTGTGGCTTGTAGACACATCATTCCAAGTTCTGCCTTCCTCATCACATGGCCTTATTCTCTGCGTGTCTTTTCTTATGAGGACATTGGACCTGCTGCCCACCCTAATCCAGCATGACTTCGTCTTTGCTAATTACATCTGCAAACACCCTGTTTCCAAATAGGATCATATTCTGAGGTTCTGGGTGGTCATGAATTTTGGGAGGACACTTATTCAACCCACCATACACAATATAATGTATATTTGTATAATTATAACAAGGGGATCATATTTTATGTATAGCTTAGTTCTCTTTTCAGTTAGGATATCATGAGTCTCCCTATATCTTTCAAAAATAGGATTTTTAATTTCTGCGGAGTGTTTCATCATATGAATATCACATCATTTACATAGTCAACCTGCTACTTCGGAAACTCAGATGGTTCCCATTCTTTTCTATCATAAATGGCTCTGATGAATATACATGTACCTAAACCTTTGAATTTATCTCGGCTTATTTCCTTGGTATAAATCTTTTTGAGTTGAATTATTGGATTAAGGAGTATGAGCATTTTAAAGGTTGAGGAAAATTTTTGCTTAGTTGAATCTCAGAGATTGTGTCCATTTACCGTCACCAGCAAGAGAGGAGAGAGCCTGTCACGTTCCATCCTCTTTACAGTAGCATTAAAGTTTTTGGAATGCTTGACAAGTGAATAGGCAAAATAATGACATCTCTTCCTTTGTACTTGTATTTTTATGTAAAGTTGCATCTTTTTCTGTTTGTTTATTGGCCATTTATATATCCTTTTTTGAGTTATCAGTTTATGCCTTGTATCTACTTTTAAATTTTTTCTTCTCTATCGGTATTTATTTCTCACTGTCTCACTGATGAATATACGTTCACTCCTCTTAGAATTTGCTGTGAGCTAAGTTACTATGTACACATGCCCCCCTTCCCTGTTCTCATTCTCGGGCCACCTCTGACCTGTGTACAGAGGTCCACCAGCACCACCACTCGTGTCACCATGGCCGACATGTCTCTTTCCCTTCTAAGACTTTGAGCACTTTGGGGCAATGTCCACGTCTTACTCATGTTTTCGTGTCTTCAGCAACTAGCACAGACGCTCAATAAATATGTGTAAAACTGAATCATTAGATTATGATCTGGAAACGTTCACAATATCTTGTTAAGATAGAAACAGCTAAATAAGTGCTTATCAAATAAGGATAGATTCTGAAGGGGACTCTCAATAAAGTGCGTAGCATTTAACCCATGAACGTTGTAGTTCTCTAAATTCTTAGAAGTAGTAATTTTTTCTCCCATATTTCTCAGCTATCGCTGAGATAATTGAGACTGTGGGCAACGTTGTCTAGATAGGCAAAGTGTTAGCAATAATAAGCATAACAATAATTATAACCATAGTAATGGAATAAAGACATTAAAGAATTGAGATCGGAATGAGTTGCAATTGTCAACATTTTAAAGTTTCTATTGTTTCCATTGAAATAATTGACTATACTTGTAATAAATATAGCACAAATGTGTGCAATTTGTAGATTTTGAAATAAATTCCTATTGAGCATTCAACTGTGAAGAACAGTCAAACTCTATTTGAAAAATACTTTGAAAAGCCCTAGTGCAAAGTTTCTACCAAACCTAGATGAAACAAATGGATTATAAAACAGAATTAGAAAAGTTATGAGAGAGAACTCTTAAAATTGCATTAGCTGCAAAAAACTTTTCATAAACATCTTTATAAGCATTACTGTCTGGTCAAATTTATTTTCACATAGATACTAAAACAAGCAGTTGCCACGAGTGGGCTCTCCGTTCTAATCCCAGATGTCCTTTATCCTCTTCCCCACCCTTGCTTTACCCCTCCCCAGTCCCCTCAAAATGCCACCCACCCTGAAGAACCCAGTCCAACCCTGTTTCCTGACTTCCAAATGCCTCCCCATGGCAACCAAGACAGCCCTTTCTGCCCTCTCTGGCTTCTTTACACTGTTTTTGACACTTTCTTCACTCTCGGTAATTGTGCAATGTGTTCTAGCTATTTGTGAGCAATTTATTTCCCCCTGTAGGTTGTAAACATCTAAAGAACGGAATGAACCCGGGAGTCATAGGTAAATCCTCGCATTTGTGACAATGGCTGTAACAGTTATTTGAAGGACATACACCTTGACCATTTTGAGACTGAAATAATTTTCTGGGAATATTGGAGACCTGGCATTTCTGGACTTTCAACAGCCTGGCCCCTTTTAAAGTTGTGAGGACACTCTTTTATTATAAAGCTCTGCCCAGACCCTCTAATCCCCGTCGTGTAAATGCCACGTGCACGTGCGTGTGCGCCTGTGAGTGCGCGCGTGCCCGCGGGTGCAGCGGGAAGCAGCCTCGGTGCCCGGGCTCGGACGGAGAAAACGCACCGCTCGGCCTCCAGGCTGCTTTCATCCTGTTCGTAACGTCTCCATCTGTTGTGCGTTAAGGCTTATTTTGTGGAAGGTGCTTCTGGGCTCCTCGGAGGGGAAGCAACCTCCTTCCAGCACGGCGGAGCGAGGAGAGGTGAGGGCGCTTCAGAGCGTGGGCCTGTCGCCAGACAGATCGATCCTGTACCTGCCGAATTAGAGACGAGCCGACCGGGGCCAATTTCCAGGTCGCAGCCCAGGCGGGGCCGGAGTCCGTGGGCGCCGAGGCCGGAGGGGCCACCGGCTTGGGGACGCAACAGGGTTTGGGAGAGGGGGGAGAAGGGAAGGCCACTTGGCGGGCTTTGTTTTGGACTCCGGCAGACGCCGAGCCAGATTGCAAACGCGAAGCCAACCGGAGCGCTCGCTCGCGCTAATTGGAAGGGGAAGGGAGTGACTCGAATTACACCAGCGCGACCTTCCCTCCCGGTAACTGCTAACTTGTAGCTTTAAAAGGAAGTGACATGAGTGGGGAGAGACGTCAGCTGAGGACCACTTTTTTTTTTCTTCCCGAAGGGTCCACCCCGGGGGTGGAGTCTCGCTTTTCTCCCCAGTGGTGGCTGACTCGCAGCCCCGTAAACTAGTGGCGGTCTGCGCCCGGCGGCTCCGTCCAGGTTCTGGCTGCGAAGTCCATGTGCCCGGGGCTGCCAGGAAGCAGGTAGGTGCTGCTCGCGCCGGGCCCAGGCACCTTCCCGCTGGGTGTGGCCGCGGCTCGCATCGCTCCCGCCTCGCTTCTCCTCCCCTCGCCGGCTGTGCGGGCTCCGCGGGCGGCGGGAAGGGCAGGGCGCGGCGGGGCGGGCGCGGCGGCTCCGCGGGACCACCGCGGCTTTGGGCGCCGCGCCCGCGCCCCTCTGGGTGGTGACCGCGAGCCGCTCTCCTCGGCCTAATGCGCCCCCGCCCTCCCCTCCCGGGTCGGAGCCTCCTCTCTGCCATCGATGAAGCTGGGGAGAACGTTCTGCTACATGCTGCTCTCTTTTGTGTCATGCAACATGTTCTTCCGTCTCTGACGTTTCTATGGCAACCACAAAAATACTACACGAAATGCAGCCCTGCTAGAAATGGATTTATCTGTATTTCGTTTCTGGTTTGCGGCTTGCTGCGCTCGTCGCCGCTCGGGCTTGCGAGAATCCGGCGTGGCTTTGCGGCTACCCCTCCTCACTCGCATTTTGGTTTTTCCCTATCGCGGGAGGGATGGGGGAGGGGAGTTGTCAAGGAAACAGGCATTTGTAATTACCTCTTTATTTACCTACTGCTCGGCCTAGGCATTTCTCCATCATATCTAGGAATTAAAGGAGGAATACTTGGTTGTTTATGAAAGACTTCAGTGTCTGGTCTGTGTTTTTAGGAAACCTAAACACTCACCAAGATGTGATGCTGACCCCGTGACCAGGCTGAGGGGAAGTAACACAGAATGCTTTATGGGGATGAGGTCCTTGGAATAAAGTTTTAGAGACTGTTTGAGAATTCACACTGGTAAAATGGTACTGCCTGCCCGGCTTTGCCTAGAAGTCTCAGTGTTTATCAGAGGGGTCCTGGCTCTGGTCTGAACTTCGCGCGATATTGAAGCTCAACAAGTATGAGTACCAAATTAACTACCCAGTACAATTCTCAATTTTCGTTTTTCTGCCTTGTCCTTAGATGGAGTTCCCACGCTATTCACTCTCACTAAGGTGAGAGCTGATAGACGTTTCCTGTTTCAAAACTGTGGATCAACCTGTCTGTGCTTATTAGTCAACCACCCTGAGTTGGAAAAGAAGTTATCTTGAGAGAAGGGAGAAAGTGCGTGCGTGCCTGCCTGTGTGTGTGTTTGGGGAACTGTGAAGATGGCGGGGCAAATGAAAAGTCCTAAGTTAAAACTATTAATACTAAATCTTCTGAATGTTCTCCATGGGGAGAAAAAAAATTGATTTTCAGAAAAAAGTATGAGATGAGAGAAAATGATTGTCTACCTAGGAATAAGCAAAGTTGAATATAATTCGAATCAAATAACACATCTCTTCAAAAGACATAGTCCCAGTGGGCCTATTAGCAGGTACCAGTTAAACTGATGCTTTTATTCAGTACATCTAAGGACATGTTTGTTGATGGACACCATTCTTTTCAAGGGCATCCCAGATTACCAAATTAGCCTTTATAAGATTGATCAGTAGTAATCCCATCCTTGATTCTTAAAATTTTCTGTAATTTTGGTTAAGGTTTGTGAAGGTCACTTAGCCCTCATCATACCTTCCGGCTATTAAAGCCAAAAACATTACTTAGAAACCTCAGAGTAACCCTGCGCTGTCGAAGCAGGAAGAAGAAATGGTTTTAATGAGGTTTTGTTCCCTGAGCGCCTCATCTAGATGTGCTATCATCAATGTCTTATAAAACTTACTATGATGCAAGAGGTCTTAAGTATTTCAGATACAAAAGTTATCTGAAAATGGGGGTTAAATAGCATGCACGAAACTAGAGCTAAATGGAGTAAAGAGAACAATTAAAAGGGCATAAAACATAGAAAAGTATCACTAAAAAGAATGTGACACATTTTGGAAAGCCCATGTTAGTACACATAGAGAAATGGTTGGATTGTAGGTTTTGATGTTTGCAAAGAGTTCTGAAGGCCGTCGTGCTAAGTTCCTGCTTTTCCAGCCTGAAAATTGTCCTCAAGGATGTAGATTTACCACATGACCTTCCAAAGCAGCCTGACGGTGTGTAAGGGAACTTCTGCGGTGGGAGTACTCTTGAGTTTCTAGACTCAGGAATTTCACAACGAAAACCCTAATGGAACGGAATTTAAAGGAAAAGTAGCAAGAACCTTTGGAAGTATAGAAAGAAAGAAAGAAAAAAAAACCCAACCAACCAACCAAACAAAAACCACTTTTCCACATCCAGATCCTGAGTAGAGGTTAAAATAATCGGCAGCCTTGACCTGGGGAGGGACTTGGAGCTATGAACGTAGAGTGAATGTAGGGTCCACGAAAGAGGCTGGCTAGAGGTAACACCAGCGAAGTCACTTCTAGAGTGACAGTCATCATGGTGTTGGGATTTCACTGTCTGCGGGGCTCTGAACTGGGTGCCGTGAAGCTGGCGAAGAAGGTAGCAGCTGTAGCCTGTGCTCTCGTGTTTAAAGTCCTCCGAACGGGTGGCAAAGCGAGTGATGAGCACACAGCTGGGGAGGAGGCGAGAGCATGTGAGGGGATGTGGAAGGGGGATGCAGTTAGCCTGAGATGAATACTAGGAGGAAGGACTTGAAGGTGACATAGAAGCTTTGGAGGAGAGGAGGCAGACGATTCAAGGCAGAAGGTGAGGTGTCCCGGATAACAGAGATGGATGATAAGAAATGGATCTTGGTTCAGGGTTCTTATTATAAGCAGGGAGAAGTCAGTCTTTCGTGTGGAATAGAGCAGGTATACTCTGTACTGGTTGAAAGAATAAGAAGTAGATATAAAGGACAGAATCGTCTTATAAATCAGAACGAGAAAGGCTGTTAGAAGAAGAATAGGAAGTAGAATCGTTTCTCATCCAATAATTTTTTAGCTGAAGCTCAAAAGCTAAAGGCCGGACTTAAACCCAACTTTAAACAAAACACTGGGGGAGAGGGAACCCCAAACTCACTCACGATGTCATTCTAATAATTCCTACCATTGCCTTTGCTTTGCATTGAGGGGTCCTCAGAGGAGGGTGTGGTAAACATAATACACTTTGTGTGACCTGCTGTATTCTGAAAGGGAGGTCTGACGGGTATGGGAAGAAGCTGAATTCACATTTCTGAATGGTTTTTAACATCTAAATATTTGGAGAAACACATGCGATCAAGCCTGGTTTAGTAATCGTCTAGCATCAGCCAGAGCCTGCGTAACTAATTCATCGGTCTTTGTCTGAGACAGTGAATCAGTTTGAAACGTAAGTGTTGGAGCTCTGAAATCTGGCTTCATGTATGGGTTGGAGGTCTTCAATCACTGCCAAGGCTGTGTGAAAAAGAGGAAGCTTAAAGCACGAACTCGTTCTTTCAACAAATCCTTCTTGTGTATCTATTATGTGTCGGGTCTATGGATGCAACTGTGAGCAAAACAAGATACAGTTTAAATAGTTTCAGATTGCAAATATCTGACGGGTTTTCAAGGGAGATCCTGTGACTGGCTGATTTCCATTTTCTTTTAATGACTGAATAAGAGGAAATGTCTTAAAATAGGAGCAATTTTTGTTGAACATTATCTAACCTGTCCTCTTCCAAGGTGCACTCTTGCTTCACAAAGATTTCCTACCTGTTTCATTTTTGTCTTTATTTTGCTCCTTCGATCTGGTTTGCTGTACTTCTACCTTTGACCCCAAGTCCGACCTGTCAGTCACCGTCCGTTCAGTCATTCACAGAGGCACACACTCACTTGTCATCCATCATCCATGTATTCATTTATTCAAAAACAGTGTCGATACCATGTCTTAGGCACTATATGTTATGGGTATAGCAATAATAGGAAACCAGTTCTGCCCTAAAGCAGCTCAGGAATGAACAGGGAAACTGATGTGGAAGCAGCCCCTTAAACCAGGGCATATTACTCTGGATCCAGGTGTTTATTGGCTGTGGCACTGGATGCGTATTTCACTCAACAGTTTTATGCGTAGCCTGTGCTGGGCAGGCATAGAGCAAGTGGTTAGCTGTTGGCTGTTCTCTGTCTCATAATGTTCTTGTATCTTCCATGTTGGTTGAGCATAAGGATGGTAAACGTTTGTTAATTTAGTAAACGGGAAGAAGAGGGGTTTGTGACCCTGGAGATAAAGCGGAATAGGAGGCTTGCGTGTCCTCTTTCTGAAAGAACAAGCTGAGTGGGATCATCTCTCACAGGTCCCCTTCAGAGAGTTACTTATAGATTTCCAGGGGACTATAGATCCCCCTAGATGGGCCCAAAGTATAGCATTTTAAAAAGGAAAAACCCCTACCTGCATCCAACTATGTGCCCATTGGGTTACTGAATACCCTCGTGTCCTTCAGAACTTGTTTCCCATAACACGTTGCGAGTCTATGTCTTGTTCCGACAAAGACAAGTGGGTTTCAATCCCTTATAGCTTTCGGCCCTCTCATATAGGAATAGCAGTTCACCAGAAACTCACGGGGAAGCTAACTACCCAACATAAAGATGGTTAGGACCTTGTTGCAGTACTTTCTCTTTGTGTTTCCTGATGTCATGAAGCTCCTCTAGTAGAATTGTTTCCCCACTTAATTTCCCCCTATTTATTGCTGTATCCATAATATATGGTGCCTGAGACATGACACTCAATACATTTGTTGAATAAATGGATAGATGGATGACAGATGGGCGTGAGCATGAATGAATGAATGAATGGGGACTGAAAGGTAGGACTTAGGATCAAAGGAAGAAGTAGAGCGAACTGGATTGGAGGAGCAAAATAAAGACAAAAGTGAAACAGGTGAGCAATCTGCCAAAGAGCACGCATGCACCTTGGAAAGGAACGCAATGCCAGTAGAGTGGTTTTCCCCACATCAGCCTGAACGTTATAAGGGCAACAAGACAAAGTTCATCTGGAAAACCACATTCCTCTGCTTGGCTGACCTTGGGAGAAGACGTTTAGCAAGTTCTCCTTTTTTTTTTTTTTTTTAATCTCAGATGAGATCAGCATGAAGCTGTTCCCGATAACTCTCTTGGCTCACATCTGTCCCCTCTGCTTGGGTTAGACGTAATAGCTATTCATGGTCATTTCTACATAGGATCCTGCAAGAGAAGAGGTGCCTTTTGAACTTCATGGGATTTTGAAGCTGGACACAGAAATTCCTGCAGGATGTGATTCCTCAGTCTGGAGGAAACGTGCAGAGGCCATTGGAGACCCGGAGGTGACTGGGCCGTCTGTAGGATATATGAGAACGATGCCGCCCACGTTTACTGAAGCTCCCTTGTGCCAGTCCATAGACTTCACATGTATTAACTCATTTTGTTCTTATAACAAACCTAGCATGTAAAAACTATTATTTTATCACTTTCCATTTCACAGATAAAGATTACTGTGATTAAGCCACTCACCTACGACCATAACAAGTAGCAAACCCGACCACTGCTTGCCAGAAGCCTGGCTCTGGGTTGCTACCCTTCATCTCTTGCTGTGGTGTATTCCTCAGTCTGTCTCCAGTGCCTGACGCACAGCCTGGTACATAGCAGACACTGCAGTGATGTATTTTTTATTTTTTTTTAGAGACAGGGTCTCACTATGTTGCCCAGGCTGGACTCAAATCCTGGGCTAGCTCCCAGAGTAGCTGGGACTACAGGCTGCTACCACTGCACCAAGCTAATATATTTGAAATAATGAACAAATTTTCTACCACGTAGACCTATCCCTTGCATGCCTTTCAGCCTAGTTTTTAAGAGCTGCAGCAATACTACAAGGAAGAGTAGTATTTTAGAACTTGGAGAAAAACTAACAGCAGTGCTTATAAGATAAGCTACTATAGTTTTCAGGGAGTGTTGTTTTCCTTGTGGTTTAGCCAGAGATGTGAGATGTTGGGCGAAGGAAAAGGGCCATGTGGTTAAAATATGTGAGTGACGACACACTACATACATTACATTAATGTGAGCTGTTCTCGACAGCGGTGTTTAATGCGGATCTCAACACGGACGGAACTCACTGAGGAGCTTGCTCCTAAGGATACCTGTGGCGGCTGCTCTTAGTTCCTAGGCTGTGGGCGGGTGGAGTCAGACGCTTTCTTTTCTTTTGTTGACTTTCAACAAATCCATCACTGAATTTAAGAGCAGATCATTCTCTGAAAACGACTCTGCCAGTGCTTATCTCAGACAAACTTTGAAATGGGAATGAGGAGAAGGGAATTGATCGAGGAGTGAAATCTGGTCGGTTGCCCATCCCCACAGGCTCCTCGGGAGCTGTCAGTTCTCTGCGGGCAGAGGTTAACCGAGGCGGATGAAATTTTAAAGAACTGTCTGTCCGTATCAAGCACCTCTTCTTCCCAGGGTGCTGTAGCCATCAGCATACAATTGATGCCATCATCGCAAATGGCCGGATCCCAGGTGTAAGTCATCCGCTCTTTCCTCCTCTTTCCCTTCTTTTCAGCTGTGGGGAGGCCAGGGCGGGAGGAGGCTCTGCAACCCCGGGCGCCCACCTCCCTGCCCCTGGCCTCTGCTTCCCCAGCGTGCTCCTTCCACCCATTCCCCCTCACAAACAGTGGCTCTTTCTAGACGCAGAATTACATCACATGACAATGATTCCTTTATGGTTCTAAATAACTGTGCCGGGTGCTCACTGAAGTCACGGGTTTTAATTGCACCATTTGTGGCACAGAGCAGAGCGCCCGCGCTGAATGTGTGCTGTGTCTTGGAGATACACAGAAGTCAGGCAATCGGGTTTGCCTAATCTGCTGGCCTCCCAGCCAGGTCCTCCCAAGGTGACATTCCTTTAGGGCAAAGTTTCTCAATCTCCACTGTCATTGTTGACATTTTGGGCCACGTACTTTTTTTCGCGGGGGCTGCCCTGTGCCATACGGATGTTTAGCAGCATTCCTGGCCTTGCCCATTGTGTGCCAGTAGGAGTCCCCCCACCCCTAGTTGCGACAGCCAAAACTGTTCCAGACGTTGCCAGATATGCCTCAGAAGGACAAAATCACCTGGAATGGAGAACCCCTGGTCTAGGGAAGTCCCACACCGGACTCAGCTGGTGATCTGATGGCCCCTCCCACGCCCGGATCTGCCCCACTGAGCCGCTTTCCAGAACTCTCGGCAGAACCACCTCCCTCAGGTAGAACAGGTGAACACAGGTAAAGGAGGAGTTGAGAGAGTTGCTTGCTTTATAATCCTCACTCTGACCTGCTGGTTTAATTCCCCATTTCCTCGACCTTCACAATGAGTGAATGCGTCCACCGCCCAGGCCTGGGGAGCTTTTAATTTGCCTCCTAGAGCCCACCCAGCGACAGCTGTTGGTGCTCGAGCCTCTCCCTCCCTTTCCGCCGCTGGCGTTTCTCACTTCCCTAAACCAGCCGCCCTGCTCCCTTCAGGTAAGGCCTCGGCTCCCCAGCCCTGCGGGTCCTCAGCCTTCCAAATCCAGTCCCCGGGGAGCCTCGGGGTTCCAAAGCCAGCCCTGGGTGACCCTCGGGGTTCCAAATTAAGTCCCTGGGCAGCCTGAAGTTTCCAAATCCAGCCCCGGGGGACCCTCGGGTTTCCATAACCGCTTTGTCCTCTCCAGGACTTCCAAGACTGATGGGTGTGGGGTGTCTGTTATTCCAACTTCCCACACGAGTCCATAATCCTCCTGTAGCATTTTTACTGAACGCTTGGGTTCCGCCAACCGTTTGCCGGGTGCCGGGGGTACAAAGATGAACCGGACGCAGCCAGTGCCTTGAGGGGCCTGCTGCCTGGAGGGCGAGACGGAAACCTAACTGGACCGTTCTGACGCGGTGGGATGAGGAGTGCGCGGAGCAGAGCGCCGCGGGGCACGGCGAGGGGACCGTGCGTGGCCTCGCCCAGGCTGGGGTTTTGGAAATGCTTGGGGGTGGGGGGGAATATCCGTACTTTAGGTCTGGGAGGCCGTGTGCTCGCTGCTACTGGAGGCCGGAGGTGCGAGGCCTGGCGGATGGCGAGGGGCTGGGGCGGGACGTGGCAGAGTGAGCCGGCCAGGCGGGCACCTCATCCAGGAGGCGACAGCTGAGGGTCCTGGCCAGGCCTGGGTGGGGAGGTGCAGGTCTGAGAATCCAGTGGGATTTGGCAACTGGCTTTACGGAAGGCCTCTCTGACACTCTGGGATAGTAAATACAGGAAAAAAACTATTTTTCTATGATATTCTTCCCAAATGGGCACTTAACTGTATTCTGCTTAGTAATGCGGTCATTTATGCACTTTAATAATCAGCATCCTTTATGCAGCACTTCCTACCAGTTGCCGGCTTTACGTAGCACATCTCATTTCAGTCTCGCTCCAGTCCTGAGGGTTATGAATTATTTCCTCTAATCTGATTTGAACCTGAGGCACAGAGAGGTTTAACTAACTTTCCTAAAGTCACAGAGCCAGGAATACCTGAGCACACCGTGGCTTTGCTCTGTACACGATTGTCAAACAATCACGTATACTTGTGATGCATATTCTTGCTTTTCCTGAAATCTCCCTAAATTTTCTCTTAGGGTGAAAAGACTTCCTGTTGTTTTAATATGTGCAGAAATTTCCTATCTTAACCCTCCTTGAATCATGTGGAAATTTAAGAAGTTACTTAAGACCAAATAATATAATGAAGGTTTTGTGGTGTCACTGAAATCCTAATCTGGCCTCCATCTCTGGAGTCGTGGTAGGGTTAAAGTTTGAGAGGAAGTGGGGGGAGAGGACCATAGAGATTTCTTAAAATGTGCTTGATTCTTTTGATTATTCCTAGTCATTCCAACTTTTGCTCTGTTAGGACTTGCCTCCACCTTCTCCATCCCTTCCGTCTTTGCAAAGGGCTGAACCATTGTTTGTCTTTAAAACAGTCTGGTCTTCGGCCGGAGCTTGGCTCTGCTCCCCGGAGAATACGCACCTTCCTTAAACCTGTGCTTTGTATAATGGGATCTAGCTCGTCCTGGGGCTGCAGAGCAGGCCTTGAACTGCCTTTTTGTGATACTGGTTCCATCTTGTGACACAGCGTCCCCATCTGTCCTGGTGGGAGGAGGAGTCCGTTAGTGAGAACCTGGAGACGTGGCCCCCTCCTTCCCTACCTGCCCTCCTTGAGCAGCAATGTAGCCTGGGGGCCTTTGAGGACTGTGAGTAGCAGTGTGGCATGCCCAGGAGCGGGGCTGGGACACAGAGCCCAGGCCACCTCCTTGCCTTCGCGGGGCTCGCTCCCTCTTGTGTGTGTTGTCCTGGCTTTGGGAGCCGGCCTGGCACATCCTCTGTCCCAGCGTGTGTGGCCCTTGTTTCCTGGCCTGGGCAGCGGGGAGTCTAGGGTCGTTGCAAACTTCTTAGCCAGGCGCCTCGTGCTGGGGCCATTTTGTGGTGTGGCAGGGCGTCCCCAGTATAGAATGAACGCGACTGTCTCGCTCCTGCATCCATTTTAATGAAAGATCCAAGGGAAAAGAACTTTTCAAAAATTAAACAGGGTTATGCTGTGACATAACATGCAAAGTTTATGTGAAATTTTAAGACAACATCTCAGAGGACTAGGGGATTTGGACAACTCTAGGATAAGCTGTAGACCCCTCACTGTCAGAGACTCCGCCGCTGAAGGGAGAGTTTCTGCAGAAGTTTTTGAGAAGAAAGAGCTGCATGATCTTTAAGTAACTCTCTCTGAGTGGAAGGGTGGCTTCAAGGTCCTGCCCTCCCACCGTCCATCTCCACGTGGTGAATCTAAGTGTTGGGGATGGGGGGCAGGTACGAGTCTCCCCTGGGAACATGCTTGCCTTTGCTGTTTTTCCTTTCCTGTCTCTCTCCTCCTGGTGGTGTCATTGAGGGAGGGTTGCTTGGGTCTCTGTCCCTCGGCCTTCTCTTGCCTCCTTAGGAATGATCCCTTCTCTGGATTAGCCCGGGGCTGGCTCTATGCTCTCTGATCCCTCCTCCTCTCCCTTTGCCCTGATGTCTCCTGGGCAAGGAACTGCTGCCTTAGCTCTTCTGCCGACCTTCTACCGAGGTCTTTCACCACTGTTTTGTGATAAGTTACCCTCGTGTTCTCATAAAGGCTTCTCTGACATGGGGTTGTCTTTTGAAATCTGAACAAAACACGCATGTGAAATTTGCCAGTTCAAGTCCTAACAAGCCCCCTACATGTGCCCATCCCCACAAGGGTCTCACACTCGCCAGAGGAACTGACAAATAACAGAACCTAAACTTCCTGCGGGAAAGTAGGAAGGGTGGGTGGAACTTTTTGTAACAGATGAAAGAGGAGAACCCAACATCCAACTGCCCCAATAAACCACTTTTTTCCCCCTTTACAGTAAGACGTTGGCAGAGAAAATCTGAGCTGTGCTCTTTGCCCAGGGACAAGCAAACCGAGTTTTATTTGAAATATTGGAGAATAACGAAGGGTGGTGGGCTTTGTGTGTGTGTCTAGGCTCTCTTTAAAACCATGCTATTAAGCATGACTATGAAGCGACGCTTGACCCAACATTTCACAGAAGTCATCTGGAAATGGAAATAGTGCTGTGAAATCATTTAGGTGCTATGAGACCTGCACATAAGAGTGACTTTCTATTCCAGTGAAATTCATTTTAGAATCTGCCCGTGCTGTAGGGCAGAGGGGTGGGCATTATGGGGTGGGGGCTGCTGAAAGCAGGAAAAGAAACTCCTGACCACAGAAGTTCATTGTCTGATTCTGGTTAAGCCAACAAGTGTGCTAAACTCTATCACCCATTTAGGAGACGGTGCCATCCACATCTGGGGGGACAGACTCAACCAAGTGGAACACAGCCCCAGATCTGAAGTATGAAGTGAGCAAAATGTCTTGTGCTCTATTAGGCTTGATTTTACCCTGAACCTACTCACGCAGCTAACTGCTAGAACTACTGACTTAAGCTTGGGTGTCTACTTCCCTGGGTAAGTAGCGGGAAAGCAATGATCTATAGCAAGGTGGGAAGAGAAAGAACAGTCAATTAAAAGATTAGTGGTTGTTGAGGCTCCCACAGATTCCAGCAGCAGGAGGGTCCTGAATCGTCCGTGGTGTGGCGTGTTCATCGTGCTCTGCTTACTAAGGTGGCAAAGTGCAAATGACACTTGGAAAGGTCACCATCAAACCAAGTTTTGTTTCCTTTATCATTTGGCAATTTAAGTTACAAATTTTAACTTTCCAGACAATTCTTCCATTCAAAATACCTTGTTCCTCCACTCACACAGGAGGAAGGAGATTGCTGTGGGTGACAGTCCAGGTGGGCTGGTGGCCGCCCCCGCCCTGCAGTAGCCTCCTTCCTGGGACCTGTGCTCCGAGCTGGCTTCGAAGCACAGAAGTGCAGTGTCTTGGAGCATCTATTCCCCATTTAGTTCCTGACCATGACTAAAAGGGAAGGAATGGAGAGGTTA
>NW_012148063.1:8732984-8742102 GCF_000956105.1 Propithecus coquereli | reverse complement strand
ATTCCAGTGAAATTCATTTTAGAATCTGCCCGTGCTGTAGGGCAGAGGGGTGGGCATTATGGGGTGGGGGCTGCTGAAAGCAGGAAAAGAAACTCTCTGACCACAGAAGTTCATTGTCTGATTCCGGTTAAGCCAACAAGTGTGCTAAACTATATCACCCATTTAGGAGACGGTACCATCCACATCTGGGGGGACAGACTCAACCAAGTGGAACACAGCCCCAGATCTGAAGTACGAAGTGAGCAAAATGTCTTGTGTTCTATTAGGCTTGATTTTACCCTGAACCTACTCACACAGCTAACTGCTAAAACTACTGACTTAAGCTTGGATATCTACTTCCCTGGGTAAATAGCGGGAAAGCAATGATCTATAGCAAGGTGGGAAGAGAAAGAACAGTCAATTAAAAGATTAGTGGTCATTGAGGCTCCCACAGATTCCAGCAGCAGGAGGGTCCTGAATCGTCCGTGGTGTGGCGTGTTCATCGTGCTCTGCTTACTAAGGCGGCAAAGTGCAAATGACACTTGGAAAGGTCTCCATCAAACCAAGTTTTGTTTCCTTTATCATTTGGCAATTTAAGTTACAAATTTTAACTTTCCAGACAATTCTTTCATTCAAAATACCTTGTTCCTTCACTCACACAGGAGGAAGGAGATTGCTGTGGGTGACAGTCCAGGTGGGCTGGTGGCCGCCCCCGCCCTGCAGTAGCCTCCTTCCCAGGACCTGTGCTCTGAGCTGGCTTCGAAGCACAGAAGTGCAGTGTCTTGGAGCATCTATTCCCCATTTAGTTCCTGACCATGACTAAAAGGGAAGGAATGGAGAGGTTAACCAAAGGACGTAGCAGTGAGCTAGACTGGAGCCGACCGTGGGAGGGTTTGGTGGCCTAACTACGCAGAGTACTGGGAGGCTGTACCCTGGGGTGTGAAGGGCAGATGCGGCTGCCCCTCGCTGCCCTAGCTCAGGTCTCACGGCAGAGTCTCACCTGTGCTCTCGCCCTCGCCTGCGTGAGAATCACCTGCGGGCGTTTTAAAACGACCTGCCTGAGCCCCGCCTTGGACCAGCTGAGTCACATTCGTCGGTTTATTTTTCGTTTTTATAAGTTTTCCAAGTGATTCTGCTGAGGTGGGAATAGTGGAATCACAGGATGGAAGGAGGGTGGCCAGCGAGAAGGTGGTGACTTTGACAAAAGGAAAACCAGGGCTGGGACAAAGGCGTGGGTGGTGGCCGTGGCGGTGGTGGTGATGACGGCCACATGTAAGCTTAGGTGCCAGCGAGATCCTAAGAATAATCCTCCCCCGACAACCCCTGGCGTGGTAGCAGTATCTCCATCTCTCAGACGAGGAAACTGAGGCTAAGCGGCTTTCCCAGGGTCGCGTTGCCGTGCCGGCGGACCATTCTTTGGCTCTGGCGTCCCTGCCGCAGCGCACAGGTTGGAGCCTTTCCACGGGGCAGCCTCTCGCTCTGCGCAGCTCAGCGCTCGCGGGGCGGGTTATAAGAACGCAGCAAGAAGCTAAAGGTCTCCTTGTAATTAAAGAGAAAAGGAATAAAGAGGACAAAACCAGGTACAGGAATTCCCTTTATCCCCAATTTTGTTATTTCCTAACACCTCTTGAATTTTCTTTTTAATGGTGTGGTGGAAAGTTCTGGTAGAGTCTGGAATGCTCTATTGTGTCTGACCAACATATATTCCTAGAAAAGAGGTAAATTGTGAGTTTTCCCACATCCAGCATAGCTTAGTAACATTACATGATTAGCAGGATAGAGGAAGGTGACATGTCCTGCCTTTCTGAACTCTGATTTGCTAATGACAGTGCCTTGATCTGAAGGCAGCGTAGCAGCTGTGTCCCGTCAGGCGGTCACATTGCTAATAAGCCATAGCCGGCCATTTCTCTGGAACATTGTGGTGGACGTGACCAACCATTCATCTCGTCATTTTTTGAATATTTATTAACCATCGTGGGTACAATGATGAAAAACATAGCTCCGAAGGAATCCAGCCTCGTGGGAGGGCAGGTACACAGGAAGGGAGGTGACGTTGGTCGGTGTTACATGGCCTGGGTACTGTGCTGAGAACCTTCTGTGTCATTTTATCACACGATGGTTAAATTCTGTAACAGTGAACTTAACAGTCAACATAGAAAGGGCCGTGAGAAGACGGGGAAAGATGCGCCCGACTGTTCGGGGGAGGCAGGAGGATGGTGCAGGCTCGAGCAGGGTTTGGGGGGAAAAGGCACATTTGGCGAGTCAGCCATGGGAGAAGGCCGGAGGGGAGGGCCTCGGGCAGGTGGGATGGGGCACGTGGGCTCGGAGCAGGACAGTGAGCCCTGCTCAGGACATTCTGGGAGTTAAGGCTCAGTGAGGCGTGTGCTCCTGCCTGAGACTCTCCTGGTGTCCTCACTGCCCCACCCCGCCCCAGTGGAGCCAGGTGCCCTGACCCTCGCTTTTTATTTTCAAAACACGCTGCACATTCCCGGGGAGTGGCAGGTGGTCTTCGACTTGGAATTTGAATTTCTTATTGTGCTTTCCTGTGGTGGAGCAAGCTCCTTGGGACCGGCAGTGGCCATTGCCCACGATGGCACCTTCGTAAATACCTGTCGAAGGAAGGAAAGGCATCTTCTGAGGAAGGGGCCGGGAGAAAGTGGACACCCCCACTTGTGGTGGGAGCGATGGCCTGTCCCTCATCCTGGCGGCTCAGCTGAAGCCTGACCTGCACAGAGCCACAAACTGCCTGATCGGATGGTGCTGGTTTGGGTTTGTTAAAGTGATGTGCAGTTCAGTGCTGGTGTATTCACCAGCCCCAGCGTGTGCAGCCAAGTGCGTGCGAGGGTCAGCCCAGCGAGGGTCTGTACCGGCTGACAGTGGGTGCACGAAACAGTGCAAGTCACCAGTGAACTCGCCGTGCACCCGTGGATTAGCTTACCTGTACATTCAACTGAGCTAGCTGCTGACGTGTTTTTAAACAATGGACGTTTTTTCATATTACTCTCATATACTTTCTGGCGATTGTTAAATGTCCAACTGAGTCGGACAGATCCGAGGAGTTGCCTTATTGGCAGGGTCAGGGCACCGTTGAGTCAGGGCGATTTCATGTGGGTGTGCCCTGTGCCATCACCCAAGAACCCATACTTGGGGTAAGGCTGTGCTCTCGCTGTTTTGAAATTCTTAAAAGTGTTTGAAAAAGGAGGCCCACATTCTTATTTTGACCAGGGCCTGAAAACTACACAGCCTGCCCTGCATGGAGTCTAGAGTTGGTTGAATTTTCGTGGCCGCCAGCCAGATTGCTGTAACTCTAGTCGTCCCCCAGCTCTGGATAGCTCTGCAAAGCCGGACGGCGTGAAACAGGGTGGCTCCCTGAAACAAGTCCAGGATCAGCAGCAGCCCAGCAACTCGGAGCGTGCGTGCTCCTGGCAGCCAGGATCCTGTGAGAGTCATCTCTGTGTAGACGGGATGGTTGCGTTGCCGTGACAGTTCGAGGGTCCAGAGATCCATTATTCAGCTTTGTGAGCTAATAATAACGTGTGGCTCACTGGAACGTGGCTAAAACAGATTTTAAACGTTCTCACCATTAAAGAATAAAGTTTGTGAGGCAGTGGATATGTTAACTAGTTTGATTATCATTTCACAATGTATACATATGAAAACATCATGTTGTATACCATCAATATATACAATTTTATTTGCCAATTAAAAAATAATTATTTTTAAAAGCTTGCGAAATAGTCCCCAGGTTCTTCACATCTAGCCATGGGATGAGACTTTCAACCAAATCTTTATGAACCTAGCCTGAGAATGTCTCTGTGGACAGCGTTTCTATGGGTTTTTTAGGGAAATATTAATAAGAACCATCTCCCTGATATAAGGTGCCTAATTCCAAGCCTGAAGTTTCCCCAAGAGAACTCTTCTTGCCTCTGATGACTGAGAGATTGCTGCTCTTGTGTCAATTTAATTGCATTTTTTTTTCTTTCTGTATTTTGGCTGCCTTTTTGATTCCAGACATGAATAAAAATGTACTTTTCAGAATTTCCACCAAGAGCATCAAGTTTATTATTCAGAGAAGGTAACCTTTTAAGAAACAAAATTCTAACCATGGTTGTTAGATACTTTCAGATACTTGGAGCATCTGCCCACCCTGTTTGCAGGGGATTTGTTTTCAAACGGGAAAGGATGGAACAATGAAGCTGGAATTGCTGCCCTTTGAGTTATTCCAGTGATTGCGGCTGAGGCAAGGCGCTTTCTAAGGAACAGAACGAACTTACAGTTTTCATCTCTGAACTGCTATTCTCAGTCTTTGGGATCTAATGGCGAAAGAAGTATGACTGGAGACAAACAAAATTCCCTGTTTCAAAAGTTGGGGAGTGTAAATGCTAGAACCTTTATTCTGTGTGCAGGAGTTTGTTCCTCCCAGGTATTTCAATTTAGGAAGTAATGAGTGACCACGTGAAGCCAGCATGTGTCCGTCAGAACTATGATAAATCATGCTGAGTTAGCCTAACTTACTTCGTTAGTACGCTTATTGGCTGAGTCAGTTGAGAAAATGCAGAGCAAGGGTGTTACTGGTAAGTACAAATCTGACAGGTGCACTGTAACACCTTGTATGTGTGATGGGGAACTGGGCTTGGCGGCCCAGGTGGGCGCATACCTAACAGAACAAGACAGGCCTGTATTTACTTCACCGTGACATCAGAGAAGGGACTGATGCTGTCTTTTCCTCTTATCTATTTCGTATCTTTCCCATTCTCTCTTGCCCACATGCCTTTCTGATTTCCATGAAGAAAATTAAATTGACTTATATTCAGAGATCGTTCCTATTGTTTTTTGATGTGATTTCAACAGTTCTTGAAGGTTTTTTTCCTTCCATTCATTTAATTTTTGATGGCTTTATTGAGATACAGTTTATATACCATAAAATTCACCCATTTAAAGCGTAAAGTTCAACGAGTTTTGGTAAATGTATACTAAATTTGGCAAATTTGATGTTGTATAATCGTCACCAAAATCCAGTGTAGAACCCTTCTGTCACTCCAAAAATCCCTTTGTCCCCATGGAATTGGTCCTTGCTTGTACCTGTAGCCCAGACAATCAGCAATCCACTTTCTTTCTCCATAATTCAGCCTTATAGGTCTTACATATCAGTGGGCTTATCCCATATGTATTGTTTTGTGTCTGCCTTCATTTATTTGGCATAATATTTTTGGGGTCCATGTTTTGCTTGGATCAGTAGTTTGCTCCTTAGTATTACCGAGCGGTCTTCCATGGTGTGGATATGCCACATCTTGTTTCTTCATTCACCAGGTGATGGCTATTTGGAATTTTTCAGCATCTACTTTTAAGTTTACTACTTTTATTCCTGATCCAAACTACACGTTCGCAACAAGCGCCATTTCCCTTGCCATCCGCCCCATCCCCAACATCCCACCGAGGGGACAGGAAGGTTCCTAATAAGGGCTTGAGGACACACGAGGACAGCTGTCTCCCCTCCCTGCTGGCCAGGGTAGCAGGTCCGTGAGAAGAGAGCAAAAGTGTTTTAAATGTGATGCTGGAGGTTGACTTTTGGGAAAGTAGAAAGTCTCCCAGACCTGAAAGTGGGGAGAAGGGGACAGGGATTCTTGACTTCTGTCTCACTGGCTCATCTGTCTCCTACCTGGAATATGCGAAAATGTCCGCGTTGCCAACGTGATGAACCCATTCCTTTCCTTTCAATTATTTATCTCCCCACTGATTTCATTAATTAATGAAGCTTTGGGCGATCCACCAAATTTCCTTCACGAACTCTTCTCTTTGGTGTCTGCCGGGGGCAGGTGAGCCCACCCGCCGTCTCTGCCTCCCCGAGCCTGCTCCGGGGAAGGTTTGTCAGCCCCGCTGGACCTGGCTATCGAAGGAAGCTAAATTCGTAGCACTAGTGTCGTGTCTCTCACATATTTGAGCCCTGAGATTTCATCCGAATTTAATCACAGTCTGCTACAGCAGATACGGTCCCCTGTTACACACGCTGGGGAGCGGTGCTGATAGGAACGCGTGTCAGTAGAGTATTTAATCTCAGGTTTTCAAAAGCAGCCCTAGTGAAGGGAAAATTCTCTGATCCACTGAGGATTTTCTCTGGATCTTATGCACAAAGCCTAATTCTTCTAGACGGTGGCAGCCGCTGCTGCTGGCACGCATGCCTGTGGATGGCTTCCCTGTGCTCTTTTAGGCTGCCTGGAAACCTTAGTGTTAGCCAGTTCTTAACGTCCTTAGGGTCAAAGGTGAGGTCCAGTCCGACTTTTATTCACAGCCTAGCCTCACAGAGATCGTATGGGGTTAGCAGGATCCGTTTTACTTCCCCAAAGTGGGGTCCTTGTGTGAACACCTGGCCCTGTGCCCTGGCTGAGGGTGGAGTGCCTTCTCCCCGCAGGCTGAAACTCCCCGAATCCTCCTCTCTGCTCTGGGGACTCACTCATTTCCTCCTTCCGTGCCGTGGCGTGTGGTCAGAGCACTATGTGAACTGAAAGCTGCTAGGTGTATCTTGTCTTTTTTTGGGGCGGTTTTTTTTTTTTTTTTTTTTTTTTCAAACCGTTTTTTTTAGGTTTTGTTTTGCTTCTTTTCCATTTCCCCCTTTAAACTGTACAATTCAGTGGCTTTTAGCATATTCACAGTTGTGCAACCATCATCACTATCTACTTTTAGAACGTTTTCATCACCTCAAATAGAAACCCCAGACCCATTAGCTCACTGCCCACCCCTCCAGCCCCAGACAACCACTGGTCTACTTTCTGTCTCTGTGGATTGGCCTATTCTGAGCCTTTAGTATAAATGGAATCATATAGTCTGTGGTCTTTTGTGACTGGTTTCTTTCACTTCACATGATATCTTTGAGGTTCATCCATGTTGTCACATGTATCAGTAATTCATTATTTTTTGTGGCTGAGTCATATTCCATTTTATGGGTGCACTACGTTGTGTTTATCCATGTATCAGTCGATGAACATTTGGGCTGTATCCACCCTTGGGTCTTATGAATAATACTGCTGTGAACACGAGTGTACAAGTTCTCGTGCAGACATACGTTTTCATTTCTATGGAGTAGATACTTAGGAGTTGAGTTCCTGGGTCACTTGGTAACTCTAATATTTGAGGAACTGCAGCTGAGTGTTTTTCATTCACTTCCCAAAATCTTGCCAGAGGCTAAAGAAGCAGGGATATTTTGTGTCTCAGACTTTCAAATCTAAGGCTCTTTGCTGTTTAAATCTATGACAAGTTGTCACAGAATCGATGGAGAACTTTAGGCATGAGCTATCACAGGAATGAATGAAGTAGCTGTCAGAAGGGCTGTTGGTCCAACCCATAATCCTGTAGTGGCGATTTTATGGGCCCATCCAGCCTTAGTGTATCTCTGCTCTAGAAGGGCTGTGGCACTTTCGCTGGCTCTGAACTGCCCTCGGAATGGTAGGAACAGTTTGCTGGGCATGTTCTGCAGTTGGAGGCTTTTTCTTAACATCGTTAGGGTGCTGGCTCTTTTGAGCCCAGGCATTGTATTTCCAGAGCTCTCCATTCTTGCCAGGATTTGCTTTCTTAGAAACTAGGAAGTCCTGTGGAGAGAATTATCTGAAACCAAAATGCACTTGCTCTTAGTATTGAATCCATTTTTTGTCCTCTCATTTGAATCGGTATTTACTGATCTTTAAGAAATGAATTACTGTTCGAGTTAAGCTTAGATCCAAGGATTAAAGGAGTAAGTCGTATGTCGCCTTAGTAAACCTAAGGATTTGCTAAACCATACTTCGTCCCATGGGAAGGACCAAATGAAATGGTACCCTGAGTTTTGTATGAATATGTTTTTCCTCTATTCCCTGATACTTAGTTACCTCTTACTGTGAACAGAGGAAAGACAGGGATGTAAGGAACATAACTATGAAAAAAGTTAACCAGTGGCACAACTCCATAAATATTAGTTGAAAGAATTGTGTGTGTCTATGTGTATATATACACATATAAATCACTTTACTTTTTGCCGGGAACTTGGCCAATGTTCCCCGCAAAAAACCAGGTCCCTTTGGTAGAGTTGCAAGGGATAAGAAAATAATAGAGAAAAATGGAAAATAAAAGAACTAAAAGAATACACAGAGACAAAGATATAGTTTTATAAGTTTGTAAAGGTTATAGGCAAAGTGGGATCTCAGGGGGCCTAGACCTTCTCCGTGGGTCCCAAAAAGCCCCCAATGAGGTCTTACATGGTAACTTATAGGGAATGGTGAATAATTGCCAGGGGTAACAGATTTACATAACAGCAGGTAGTTCCTCTCAGGTTAACAGATTTTCAAAAGGCTTCTACAGATTCTTTAACTAATTCTACCTACGTGAGCAAACGGTTACAAAATCTTTCAAAGGTTAACTTCTAAGTTCTAGGGTAAGTTTATCACTTAACAGAGGGGTTAAACAGAGATATGTTGGCTCCATATTTATTAGGTTATTGTGAATGGAGACAGGTAGTCTAGAGTGTTAAAAGGAGAGCTTTGCTTTTAGCCATTCAGGAAGCTGTCTGTTCCAGGGGGCACTCCATTGTCAGCTCTCAGCCTGTAGTTTTTAACAGATTCACTTTGCTTTACAAAGCAAATCCAAACCTTTAGGTCTGAGAAATGCCGCGCCTTGTGGGATACAGCCGCTGCTGTCTTTCAGAGACGCCCTTCCTTCCGAGTGCAACAGCATTTGAAATGCAAACCAACACATTCACATATTCCTTCAGGGCAAAGCTCTAAAAAACTCCTAAGACAAATCCTGTCTGCAAACACATTTTTATATTACTTCATGGAGCAACAACTTTTTTAGTATTTCTAATGAATCATCCTATAACATTCCCTTAGTAATTTTGTGAGTTAGGTTGATGGGAGTGACAGAAGAGGAAACTGAGGCTAAGAGGAGGGAGGAACCCGAATAGGTTGGTGACCAAACAAAACAAGCCATAGAACTTCCCTAAACCTCCATTTCCTTAGCTGTAAAATGGGTACACTAATAAATCATAGAGTTTTTTCAATATCAAATGATACATATTAATATATGTAATCTGAAAAAGTCCAGTGGAAAAGTTTGAGCTTTTTTTTAAATTTAAAGATATTAACCAAATGGCAAATACCCTTTGTAGAATGAT
>NW_012148063.1:8593804-8731750 GCF_000956105.1 Propithecus coquereli | reverse complement strand
CTTTAAGAAGTCTAAACTGCTGCCCCCTCTGCTTTTTTCCCCCAAAGAAATCATCCCATTGGTAGATTTGTAGACTCTTGGAGTCTTATGAGTATCCAGAGCACTTCTCCCAGCTCAAGTGGGAAAAGTAAGGCCTGGGAAGGGATGTGGCCTCAGCATCCCCTGGTGACCCTTGATTCCACCTGAGAACACATTGAGTGTTGAGTAGCTCACAGTAGTCCTAAGGCACAGCTGCCCTAGGGCCTGTGGGTCTCTAGCCAGTGCCCAGACAGCTGGTCTGTAATGCAGGGTCACATTCCACCGCCTCTGAGGGAGGAACTAGCCGTCAGGTGGCAGGGCCAGGAGCACAGGGCAGAGGGAGACAGCGCCCTCCGAGCTGGGATGCTGGGATGCTGGGATGCTGGGAGTTGAGCGGGGCCCCTCCTCTGTGCCTGACTGCGTGAGTGAGGCCCTGGCTGGCAGCTTTCTCAGCTGTAAAATGGGCAGGTGGAGCCCTGAGCCCTTGCAGTTCATTTCACTCTGTGTATCTGTATTTAACGTCTGAAACTGTGGTGTGAATGCATGGGGTAGGGAAGGGTCTTTCAGTAACTGCCTTGGATGCAGCTGGTTAACTATTATTTGGAAATCCCTTTAGATCCTCTCTGAGCATTGTAACCAAAAATAAATGTCCGATCAAATAGCTAGAAGTATAACTATAGAAAAAGACCTTACATCATAATAATTTAAAGCTCCAATAAGCTAAAAGTAAAAGCAAACAAACTGGAAAAATTGGTGGCTCTAAGTGGAATAGGTGAGATGTTATTCTATTTAATATACCAAGAACTCATGCAAATCAATATGTAAAAGATAAGCAATAAATAAAATAGAAAAATCACGAAGGAAAAAGGAAGAATTTAATAAAGGTTGAAAATACGCAGCTTCATGGCCCTTTAAAAATGCAGTTTGAAACAAATGAGACACAACTTTTAGTGTATGAAGAGCTAATTTTTTTTTTTTTTTAAATAAGAGTTCTCATTGCTGACAAACATGTGGTGAAATGGGTATTTATGTGTATTGCTGGCGAGAATGTAAATAGCTGCAAACATTATAAAAAGCAATTAGGCAATATTCACCAGGTACCTTAATGTGTGTTTCTGGGACCCAGAAATCCTGTTTCTGGAAATTTGTTCTAAAGCACCCAAAATTCAGAAAAAAACAAAAACACAAAAAAACCTTTGTGCCTAGAATTGTTAAATCACTGAATTATTTATTCTTAAAAAACAGAAGCCTAATATACAATAACAAGTCAATAAGATAATGATTATGATATATCCAGTAAAACTACTAGAAGGATATTTATATTCTAATATGGAAGGTGAGTATGATCTCACTTTAACAGTTAAAAAGGGCATATAAAATAGATTTAACATAAAATCTCAATTACTGTATACTTAAGCCTCTGCAATGGTTTTATCTAGCAACGGAAAAAACAAGCTTTGTGTATTCATCAAAGAATAGAAGAAAATAAACCAAAATATTGTCTGGGCTGTTCTATACATTTTAGAACTTTACAAACTTTTTATAATGAAATACTGTGATATTAGGGGGAAATTACCTTTCAAAAAATTCCTAACTTTGGGTAAGTGGCTTACACAGTGAGTGTACTTTACTTTAACACATTTATATTTTGATAGAAGATTCCTTGTTTTAAAAAAAGTCAACTCTGTGTTCCTCAATCAACATCTGAGTTCCTCTACAAGAGTTTAAGTAGATAATTTGCTTTTATTTTAGTTGTTTTCATTTGTGTCAGTTTAATACAGCAGTTCTCAACCTTTTTGGCACCAGGGACCAGTTTCACGAAAGACAAATTTTTCCACAGATGTGGGTGGGGGGAAGGCGGGGCTCAGGTGGGGAGGGGAACGGCTATAGATGAAGCTTTACTAGCCCCCTCCCCTCTGGGATCTGGGGACCGCAGGTTTAATGTACGGATGGCCTCATGCAGTTTCAGTGTTGGCAGGAAGAGAGCGGTGTGCTGCTTCCACGATGAGACGGTTTAGAGAGCAATCGTGGGGTTTGTCTGTGTGGATTTTGCAGGGAGGATAAATTGGCGGGTCATCTGCCCTGTGCTTAACGTAATGGGAGAGAGCCTGGGATCTGTCAGTTCATACTATTACTTTTGCAATATTTTTGACAACTCAGTTACCAGTATGCGGATTAAATTAGGCATCCAGAGATTCAGATGGAATCAGCGTTTACTGAGCATCTGTGTATTCTGTAAGAGGCAGAGGGGGTGGGAGGTCCCCCAGAGCCGGGATGTATCACTCAGTAAGCACTTTTGTTTACTGGGCATGGTACTTACCACTTAAAACTTGGAGAGGGGCTCGGTAGGGATCCCCTGTGCATGTGCTCAGTCTAATGCAATGTCACATATAAAGCTATAACTTAAAGAGGGATCAATGAATTTTTAACTTAATGAATGGGTATCTCCATGGACAGACAGCCTAATGAGTGAATAAACTTACCAATGCATGAATGAACATATGCATGAATTAAAGAACCCTGTCCTGGGTTCTGCTTAGAAATTGGAAAGAACCTCGCTGCTTTCCCGAGCATCTTTTGCTCCAGAGCTTGATGGCTGAAGACAGACGAGAAAGGGAGAGAGGAGGCCCCACTGCAGTTTGATCACTGCTGTTCTTAATGAAACTCTTCGAGGAATAGCCAGTCCATAATGATCCCCAGAGCATTGTGTACTTCAGTATTCCTGTGGCCATATTTCAGAGCTATCTAGAAACAAGGAGACTGTAAGTCAAACTTATTTTGGGCACTCACAGCCAGCAATTCTGTCTTCAATAAATGATTCATGTCAGAAAAGCATTTAAGTGCATTTGTTTTCTAATAAGTCTCTCTTCGGGTCCATTATGCATGAATCAAGTTGGGGAAATTGCCTGGGCCCACTTGGCATCCTTTATGAAAATCAAAGAAATGAAAGATTTAAAATCTGGCCGTATTGATCTCCCACCTTCCCACACATTTTACCAGAAAGTAGGGTTGGCAGTGACAGCATCTCCAAGAACTTGGGGGTCAAGGACACTTAGCAGACAGTGAGGAGGGCAGAGAGGGACGCCCCAGAGAGAAAAGAGCCTAGTTATTGGTGTCTGAGACGCAGAAGAAAAGGAATGGCCACTTGCTGATTTCCCCCAAATCTAGTGCCTCTGAGCTATCCCTCGCTAAATCACCCCGCTTAGAGTGAGCTCCTGGGAGCACACAGAGCCAGCGGAGTGCTTCCCGCAAGCTCTGCTCCTTGCAAGCCCGCGGTATTTAATGCCACGTTCGTTTCCACGAAGCGGAAGCGCTGTGGCTGAGGGCCTGTGGACGAGCGGCCCCACTCCAGTTTCCTAGGCATCTGCCCTGCAGACCCCTGGCCTCACCGAGATCTCCCACCCCGCTTGTGGGGTCTGTGTCATTATTCCCGATTGGTAGGTGAGGAAGCTGAGCTCTCTAGAGGCTAAGTGCCCAAGCTGATGAGGACACACAAGAGTCACCTCTGATCCCCTGACTCTAAATACTGGGTCCCTCCTCTTCACGTATTTACTCAACCGCTAGAGCAGTTGCAATTTCTAGGTTCCAAGAAGGTTTCTAGCCCAGTTGGCACAGGCCAGCGCAAAATAAGTTCCCAGTCGATTCCGTGCCTCCTAGCATGTGTTTGCACAAAGTTAGCTGTTTTATAGAAGAGCTTCTCGTGCCCATGCGGTTTTGTTACATGGCCTTTGAGCTCGGGTTACTATCACTCCGCATCTTCTGGTCCTCGTGAGATAGCCCATCTCTAACACTGGGAACCCCTCAGGTCTTGGGGGTTTGGCGCATTTGTCTGTGGCTGGTGATCTCTGCTGGTTAGGAACTTTGCTCATGTGACCAAAGACAGTGTTTCATCGTGTGCAAAATGGGGCAGTTGACCCAGATGGACTAGAGGGGCTGTGTCAGAATGAAGGGAGAGATTTGTGCCATCTTACCAGGTTTCCTGGACGGGCGATGCCAGAGCATGGGTTTGGCCATCTCTGTCTGGTGGTTCGGTAGTAGTATCCCACTGTTTCCCGGCCCATCTGTTCACAGCATCAAAATGCGAGGTTGTTTGGCCCATGTTGGAGCCCGCTTGAAGGTTACAGAGCTTCGAAATACTGAATAGATTATGGTTCTAACCCTTTCCCCGACGGGTATTAAAAATGAGAGTGCTAAATAATAAAATGTGGTTAAGGAAATTTCCAAAGTTTTTAGTTTTGCCGTAAGTCTTAATTTTCAAGGCTTTTTATTGTTTTTGTTTTATTTTGAAATACTAAAGATCAGATTTTATCAAAAAATGTTTTTGGGTACCATGATTTGCTGGTGACCTGAGAACATGCCTTCTGCGCTGGTAAGTCAGCCCGGCCTCACTCCTGCTCAGAAGTCTTCCTGCTTCCTCACAAGTGGCAGACACACTTTCCTTTGCCTGTTCTTTGTGTGTTCGTATTTGTCAGAATTGCGTCCTCAGCGCCTTGTTGTAAGGTGCTGTGAGATCAGGAAAATACAGGTGCATTCAAAGAGCACCACACTGGGGATGGTCTCAGTCTCATCAATACCAGTCTACATTTGTCTTCCACAAGGTAGAGACGAGGCCCATGTTGTATACGCAACTCGTTTCTTCAATGAGATTTATGTAGAGAATTAAAAGTTATTATGAAGAGAGCCTCAAAACCAATGACTTTGTTGAACTACCTTCCTTTGGGATGGGAATAAGGACATAATCATTTCACTAAAACTTGTGAGTGAGCTTTGACGGTCCTACGCATGGGGTCGTCCTAATAAGGAAAGCTGGTGCGCAGATGCTCTGGGGGGCCGTGGAGAAGCTGTGTAGGGAGGAGACAGGCCCCAGGCAGCCCGGGAGTGGGGCAGGGACTGGGATCGAGGGTCCTTCACACGGCTGGCTGCTGGGTGCTTTCTGCGTATTCATGCATTTAATTGTCACAACGGTCTTGGGAGGCTGGGGTTACGACCTCCATTAACAGATGCAGAAACTGGGGCTCAGAGATGTTAAGCTACTTGCCACAGATTGCGCGGTTAGTACGTGGGGCCTCTCTACACAGGCTTTGGCCACGAGTGTCTCCCACGCCGGCTGCCAGTCCTGACCGCATCACCGTGGTGACAGTGGGAGTAGCGTAGGAGGTGGTTTATATACTGAATACTGAATACTTTCTCTTCGTTTTTAGTGGCAAACACCTCACTCCTGATCCTGTCGGCCCAGAGCTGGGTCTCAGGCTGTCCCCCTTCGACGTACCCCGGGGCTGGCTGTGCCTCAGACACCTCGGCCCCCGCGTGTTTTCAGCCTTTTCAGGTCTGTTATGGGAACGGGTGGCCACAGTCATGTGACAACCGCGATGATGATGAAGATCACAGCAACAATTTCCATTCGCCGTACGTCCTGCTTTCCTTCCACATGTGAAAAGGTTTCATGAGTAGTTGGAATATACTCATTTAAAGCAGAAATGTGGACGTTTCCCCATTTGGAAGATTAATTTTTCTCATTTCATTTTAGTTTTGGATTTCATGATATTGGATTTTTCATCAGGACTTGATAGAATTTTTCGGAAACTTCCGCAGATTGGACATAATTTTAAAATATTCCTTCCACTGAGTATCTTTTAAGTGAGCTCACAGACTTTTGGTTGTCGGAAATGCATCTAGCTAGCTGGGCGCCCTTAGACTGTGCACCAACGCCGAGCTCAGCATCCTCCAGCCCCAGTGACCCTGGGGAGAGCAGGATCAGGGTTCGGAGGTGGTGGGCCTTCCCCCTGGAGGGAGGCTGTGGGTGGGTTCTCCAGGACTGACTGGCGGAGGGAAGTAGCTTAAAAACTCGAGATCACCCCAGCCATCAGAAATGGGACCATTAACTGAAACGTGGTAGGGTCCCACGAAGGCTGAAGTTCTTGGGGGAAGTCTAGCTATCTTGGCCATATTGTCTCATGGGCAGCATTAACCGTGGTCCAGGCCCGGCCCCACCATTCCTCTCTATTTGCCCGTGCATATTACCTAGTCTAATTAAACCTCAGTTTCCTCATCTATGATATGAGGATGAAAATACCTTCCATGGTGGGTTTTTGTGACAATGAGATAAGGTATGCCAAACATTTATTATATTGATCCTGCTGCCCTGGTTACTGTTCAGAAAACCTGTGATGTTTAACTGTAAATATTTCCATCTCATAGAAGTTAAAGCTACAGAAGGCCTTGGAGAATACCTAATTTCATTTCCTTCTATCTATATTTCTTCTCCTGATGGAAGAAGTTACCGAGGTTATCCACCTGTGTTTTTGCCTCTGTGTTTGGTTTCCTTGAATTAGATATAAAAGTTCCTTAGAATTTGTTTTTCTCTCAGAAGTTACTCAGAGCTATTAAATATGAACTTAGATGCATCGGTTTTCTGTAGACCTAAATTTTTATCATCTTACAGTTGGACTTTGGAGAGGGACTAAGGGTTATTTATTAGAGGACATAATGAAAATTGATTATGATTTATGGCTTCTTCAGAGTTCGGTTTGTTTTAATGGACACCATGTACTGTACAGGGATCTTGGACAAAGGACTGTTCTATGAAATTTTAAAATAAGCTAATTTTATATAGGCTTCTGTCAAACCATTAGACAATGATGATTTTTTAATTGAGGAATATTTGAGTTAGAGATGGTCCCAAAGACGGTTAAATTTGGTCTAGAGTACTTTCTCTCCTGTTTTGTTTTGGGCCTTAGGCCCACCTAACTCCAAGGAATCCACCAGCCGAATTTAGCCTTGTTTCTCAGGACTAAGCTAAGTAGCTTCATCAGAGTTCTGCAGGTCAGTTGCTGCCCTCGTGGGGACTTTGGCTAAGTTCACTCCACCTAAAGTAGAGCCAGCAATCGGAACATTCTACACCCAGGACAGCCCCGCCCTCCTTTACCCCTGGGGGGAGGGCACCGTTGTCTCCAGGCATCCTCTGCCCTGCAGACCAAAGATGGAGGTCCCGGAACAGAATTCGCCAGCTTTCCCCATGTTGGCTGTGCTGCTGTCTCTGCCAGTCCCTTAAGTTTTTCTTTTATTCCTTTGGGTAACTGGACCCACTTGAGAACCTTCTCAGTAGATGGGAGTTGGGGAACAGGGGCTGGGTTCCTTAATCACTGCTGAGGAAGAATGCACTGGAGTGAAAGAAAAAGCCTGCCTTGGGAGTGCATCAGTTTGTTCAGTTTGGAAGGGATCTCAGAGCTTGCCCAATCAACGTCTAACTAAAGATGAAGATGCTGAGGCTGTGGAATTGGGCTGGCCCTGGCTTCAGGAGGACTGATGTGCATACGTGTGCGGTGTGTGTGTGTATGTGTGTCTGTGTGTACAGAGATAACTGCTGTTACTGTTTTCTTCCAGTTTTTTTCTGTACTTGATTTTAGAGTTGCAGTTATTCTTTCTATATAATTTTGTACCCTTTGTCACTTAACATCATAATGAAAATTTATCCATTTTACTGCAAACCTGTTATAGTGGCACTTCATTCCATTGGATGGGTCTCTCATAATTCACTTTTTTCCTGTCATGTCAGAAATGTAAGTTTTTCTAATTTTCGATGCTTATAAATAGCAGTTGTTGAATATCTTTATATATGGAGAATTTCCTAAAAGCTAATTTTGCCGTTAAGATAGGTCATCTGGAGTTGGTTTATAGATCAGGCAGAGTGAGGGTGTTTGAGGTCCTGGTATGTGTGTCAGTTTGCTCACTGGAAAGACGGAGGGGATTCACACTCACACGAGGCTGTGAGTCCCATTTTTGTCTCATCTCCGTAGAGAGTGGTGTTATTATTTAAAAAAACTAATTTGGAATGTAAAAAATAGTATAAAAGACTTTGCATTTCTTTGATCTCTTTTTGTATGTTTTGTGAGCTGTCCTGGATTTTGAGGTCAAAAGAGCCTCAATAAGGTGTTGTTTAGATTGTAATGATGATGCTAAATTGGGCATGAGTATTGCTTCAGCATTTCTTCCTGGATTGATTTCTTTGGAAGAAGGAGTTTTGCTTCTTCTATAGCCATGACCTGGTTGAGTGCTGTGATGTGAGTGTGTGTGTGTGTGTGTGTGTATCTTTCAAAACACGCACACAGAGCTAATGCTATTCAGGTTGAGCCTCTCTTCCTGAGTGCGACTGAAGTTCATGCTTATTTAATAGTTTCAGAATATTGAATAAGGCAGAATATCTAAGTCTTAACTTAGAGTTCTCTTATTTGTTGCCTAACGTAATGCCTTAAGCTGACAGCTCTGTGCGTGTATTCAGAGAAGAATGCGGTTTGAATCCTCTCCTGGGTAGACTCTGAGCTTTCTTTTATTTGCTTATGTTTCCACCAACATAGGCTGGGCAGCATATGGTGCCATCTGCTTTCCACACACAGAACTCACTGCAGAAGCCCGGTGGACCAGCGGCCCTGCTGCTGTGTGCGCCTGGCTCTCTGTGTCAGGGGAACGTTACAAATGCTAACTCCAGAAAGCCACTGCCGCCGACAGCCCTCGGCTGCTTGCGCTTTAGCGCGTTCTCAAGTACTTCCTCGTCTGCGTGCTTCAGGAAGCTTACTGAGTAGTTGAGAGGGTAAAGCACATGTGAGTTCTTGCGAATGTATCATTTTCCATTTCTGAGTCACCAGCAGAAAAGTGTAAGTTAGAATGAAAACATACTGGGGGGATGCTTTAACATGCTTGAAAGTAAATTAAAGAAATGTCAGGATCTAGGTGTGTAGTAAGAAGGAAAACTGAGCCAATTTATATCTCATTGGCTTTTCTAGAAATGCCAAAGTAATATATCTTAGCTGCTCCCTCTTTGCCTCCTTAGTTTCTTGCAAATGATAGAAAACTCCTTCCAATTCTTGGGCGCCTCCTGTTCCAGGCATTGGGTTAAACGCTTCAAATGCATTATTGTACTTAATCCCGCAACCGCCTCATGCTGTTGGTATTGTTCTGATTTCACAGACGAGGAAACTGAGGGTCAAGTAAGTGAAGCTGCTTCCATAGCTGTAACGTGGCTGAGATTGGATTTGTAGCCAGAACTGCCCGACTCTCAACATCAGCACCCTAACGACCGTGCTGTGTCGCCCCACGCAGACGACAGCGCCTGGACCCCCGGTGGCTGGGGCTGCCTTCACATTTCACTGCTTCTCTTGTCTTGCTGGCCGGGTTATCACCTTTCCACTCTCTCTAATAGGACGTGCCAGCCCTCAGCCCTTTCTCATCACGTTAGCAAGCAGCACACTTCCTCCCTCGGAGACCGGCGGGTGCCTGGACCCCACTGCGCATGCCCGTGTCCGACCACACCTAACCTCTGGCGGGCCGAGGAATACGCTCCATCCCGGTCTGTACCCAGAGCGGGCTGCTCTCATTCTCATCACAGAAGAGGATGATAAAACACAGAGAAGAAAAAAGAAATCAGCCCTATTCCTTCCTCCATAATTTAGCCGTTATTAATAGGTGGCTGTGGACACAGAAATAGATGTGGATGTGAATGATATATGTGCACACATTATTATTTTATAATGCAGAATCGTAACCAAGCTTCTTTGTGAACCTGCTTTACTCAGTGTATTCTAATATTCTCTGAAGGTCCACACGAGCTGACCTAACCCTTCGTCGCACTGTTGGCTCATAGTTATCGTCCCCCATGTGTGCAACCCCCACGTTGCCCATATCCTTGTATGAGCAGCTTATTTTTTATGTCCAAATGGTGCTGAAGGAGGCTCTCGCTGGCGTCCAGTAACCCCCACCCCAACATTAATGACAGCTACTTGTTCTTCAAACAGCTATTAAACTCGTAGCCAACAGTTTTTCAATATGCCCTCAAGGACGGCCAGAGACTGTCGAAAGATTAAGTTCAAAATCTGAACCATCAGCAGCATGGGAAATAAAGGTAATTTGGAGTAAATTCTCTGGAACCTTTTGTGATTCCTAGTGACAATGGCTTTTTGTCCATGTTTAGAATGCTGGTTCAATGTATATTAAACCCATAGGTGGTCAGACTCTATCTTCTGGAAAATTCAGATAATGTATCCAAAGTAGATTTCCTGGCATGCATTTTCCATATTTTCTGTGATTTCTCTTAAAAATGTCTTCATGTTTCCACACTCCCTTCTGTATGTTGCCTCAGTTTGCAGGGTGGTGGTTTGTCTGGTAAGAATCCTCCCTCTGCCTTTCCCCCCATAGCTAGTGTGTGCTTTGAGCCCTAATCTAGTCACTCTGTCCCTCAGAGATGACAGTGGGGGTCTCTGTAGGCAGACTTTACTGCATGAGCCCATTGGAAGAGAATGCCCAGGAGGGTTTGGCATCCTGCACCTGACATCCCCAGGGTTGGTTCTCAAGGGCATGTGGGTGAGCTTCAGAAAAAGGCCCCCCGGTGTGCAGCCCGCTGCTATTTCACTTGCTGAGTGCCAAAACCCAGCACAAGCAACACCACTTTTGGAGTTTTGAGCACACGAGTTCATCATTGTTGCCCCGTTGATAAGAAATGTCTTTATTCAGAGAAATATGACATGGAAACAGTTTCATAGTTCTTTGTTGATTTAGAAACTTCTTAAGTTACTTCTCTGACATTCTCAGAAACAGCATAAAATTCTTTGTCCTATCCTTGCCTCGTATAATAAACTGCTAAAGTGGGTTTGCTGGAAAGATTCTTTCCATGACATTCTAGGTACTTACAAAGCTGAATGGGAAATAGGCGAAGTATTTAAAAATGTTTTCTCTCTAGCTATTTTCATCACTGGTCAGATATCTATACCATCTTTCCCTCAGTACCACACGAAATTGGGTACTTGCCACATTAGAAGAGAAAGCTCTCCTTTATTCAAGATGGGAAGGACGGGTCCTCCAAACCTCTACCTGGAATAAACTTAAGACACAATCGCATTTGTCTGCGGACACCCCCCTGTGTAATTTCATCTTGTCTCTCTCAATAATCTGCGCTAGAACCTAAGTCAGTTGAATTATTGAACAACTCATAGCACTTCTCACCCTGTTCTTCAGGCAATTCCTTGACTATTCTTGTTTTTGCTTTTGCATATAAATTTGAGAATCAACTTAAGTTTCACAAGATCAAAAAACAATAGCTTCCTCGGGATTTTGATTAGATCCTATTACCCCTTTTAGAGATAGACAAACTGAGATTCAGAAAAGTTAATTTACCCAGAGATACACGACCAGTAAGAGATAGAGCTTGAAAGTCAGGCAGTTGAACTCCCAAGCTCAGCTCGAACACAACACCGGTCTAGCAAACGGGCCTTGAGGACGTTTGTGGGGATTAACAACCCAAGACCCCAGACAAACCAAGGCTTTTCTGCCTGATTCCTCCTAAGGCTTGTCTGTCTGCGATTCCTTCTTAAACATCACGGATACGGTGTTAGCCCTGGTTCGTGCAGGACGAGTGAGGGTTTTACCTGAGGGCATAGTGGTCTTTGAAATTTTACAAGGAGAAAAAAAATCTTGAATTGTTTTTGTCATGCCCTAATACTGCGCTAGAGACTGAGGAAGGCAGCATTTAATCCCTTGCATCTCCCATGTCAGTTGACTTCCTTTTCTTAGTATTAAATCAGCAAAGCAAAGAATTTGTCAACTATTTTATCAATGTTAGACCCCAGAAACCTAGTGAAGAATCCAGTTTTGTCTGGCCATATTGTCTGGAAGCTATGAGTGGCTAGTCCAGGGACAATGAATAAACTTGCATGAATATTCAACATCAAACCCAAACTGCTGCTGAGCTGTAAACCAGTGCAAATCACTCCTTTTTGTGTGGCTCCTGGAGTCCAGTGCGTGGAGGGCGAGCTGCCAGCTTAATGCCTGTTCCTTATTGGGAGACTGGGAGCGCTGAAACTAAGTAAGGAGTTTTGCAACCTGGAAATGTCTGTGGAAATGTCCTGTGGGGAAGGCCAGAGATGTGATTCAGACCTGCAGGGCCTGGATGGGTGCCAGAGAGTGGAGCTTCTGGGACCTGAAGAATGGGACGTCTCAGCTAAGCTAAGCTGATTTCAGAGAAACCAGGCCGAGGGGTCCCATTTCTCTCCTATCAGAAATGCGTAGGAATCTCACAGGAGTGTGGCTGCCTTCCAGATGAGCCAGGGGGAACCTACCTCCCTCTGACTGTCCTTATGCCTGAGACCATCCTCAGAACCACCTGGATGACCCAGGAGCGAGTTTCATTCTACGTCTCTCAGCATAATTTGCGATTATGAACTTCACTAGAGGCTGCACTGTCTTTTGCCCTTGGGGTAATTTCGGGGCTGCTCTGCCAACAGGAGTTCTGAGTGCGGGAGAATCTCTCCCCTTACTCAGGAGCAGAACAGCCTGGACAGGCAAAGGAGAAAGAGCTTGGAGTTAAAGCTGGGCCCCAAGGTCAGGCATCCAGGTGACAACCTTAGGCAAGTCAGCCAAACTAGCAGTTGCCTCGGTTTCTTATTCTGAAAAGTAGGATAATAATACTCAACTCATGGGATTCATGGGAGCCTTAAAATGAGATAATATGTCTGAAACATTACAGATGCTCCTTGATTTATGATGGAGTTACATCCTGATAAACCCACTGTAAATTGAAAATACTGTAAGTGGGAAATGCATTTAATACACTCAACCAACCTACTGTAGCTTAGCTTAGCCTAACTGAAATGTGCTCGGAACACCTACGTTAGACTCCAGTTGGGTAAAATCATCTAACGCAAAGCCTATTGTATAATAAAGTGCTGAATGTCTCATGTAATTTGTTGAATGCTGAAAGGGAAAAACAGAATGGTCGTGTGCGTACGCGGGGCTTCTGCCTCCTTCACGTGGCTTTTGCACTCTCACAAAGCTGAAAATCGTAAGCTGAACCATGGTAAGTCGGGGCGTGGCTATACACAGGTCGTTCTTTTTTGCTGACGTTATTAATAAAGAGTGCGACAGATCTGGGATCCCTCAGCCCTCGCTGTCAGGTCTGTCCTGCAGTGTGAGTTCTTCCCGGGACGTTCGCGGGGCTCTTCTGCTCCGGGGGAAGCCGGTGCGCCGCTCTTCAGCTTGCTTTTCCATCAGAGTCTTTGAAACTCCTGCTTTCACCTTTTTTCACAAAGAAAACCATTTGTTTCCCAAACCGTAAAGTCATTTCGTGATTCCATCTGGATAGGACTGTGAGTGCTGTCGCTCTGTGTGTGTGGAGTTTCTGATATCAGAAGCACGGGGGTGGCGGGCCAAGGCGCAGGGGGTCGTTTTCTTACCTTCATTGTTAATTTGTGTGTTTACTGACACCCTCAAAGTTCAGTCCTTGTCTACCTTCATTAAAGCCTTCTACAAATATTTTTTTAAAAATTAAGCTCCCACTGTGTGCCAAGGGCGCTTCTAAGGTGCTAAGGAGACGACAATCTTCAAGGTAATCGTGGGCCTGGAGAGGCTGGCAGAGTAGCGGAGGAAGGCGAAGAATTCAACAAGCAGTAGCAGAGCCTGATAAATGTCGTACGAGCGCGGGGGGCTCGGGGACTGGGGCCCACCCCAGATGTGTCTCCGCCCTTCTCGCCCAGGACAGGCTGGAGTTCAGGGCAGTCCTGTGGGAAGTGAGGGGTGAGCGGGGGTCTGAGGGCAGATAGCAAGTGGAGGGAGATGAGACGGGACTCGGCCAGGAGGGAAGGCCCCGTCCTGCGAGTCCAGCAGACAGGCCGCAGCCTCAGGATGGGGCCGTGGCTCCCGCTGGCTCAGCTGTGGCTCGGTGGGGAGGCTGTAGAACCCTGGCTGAGCCTGTCGCCTTCCAGGCCTCGACTTCCTCATCTGTCATAAAAGTACCGACCTCCGAGGGTGCTGGGAGAATTAAAGGAAGGATTATTTGCAAAGGGCTTAGACTGTGCCCAACAGGAAGTAAGCACGATATCAGTGTTTGCTAAACAAAAATAAATCAACTAGTGTACAATGAGTTTAACCTCAAGTGTATGTTTGTCTTTGAGAAGCATTTTTTTCCTCGACTATAAAAGCGTATCATATTTTTGCTAATGTTTAATATTCATTTGTGTTTTAGACGCTTTCCTGAGTCTTGGATCTTTCTTCCTTCTGGAAATATTCTACTGCGGGTATTTATTTATTTTGAAATAAAAGCAACCACACATCATGGACCTCGTTGGACTGCTGAAGTCTCACTTCCTGTGCCACCTGGTCTTCTGCTACGTGTTTATCGCCTCAGGGCTAATTATCAACACCATCCAGCTCTTCACGCTCGTGCTCTGGCCGATCAACAAGCAGCTCTTCAGGAAGATCAACTGCAGACTGTCCTATTGCATCTCAAGCCGTAAGTTATTTACTTACGATTCTGTATTTTCATCTTCACTGGGGATGTATGTATCAGAGTTATGGCTCTTGATACGGGTTTACTGGGCTTGCGTTGTATGCTGTTTTTTGTTTTCGCTTGTTTTGTGTTTGAAATGGCTATTTTTGTCCTTACTCCTCAAAAACTATTTTTTGAATGAGTAATGCCAATAGCACAAAACCCAGCAGGCACAGAGGGTATACTGTAAAAAGTTAACATGCATTCTCTCACTATTTCTCTAGTTTTCCTCCTCAGAAGCGATCAGTATTAATGATTTGTTATCCTTACAGAAATAGTATATATATATACATATATGTATGTGTGTGTGTACATATATATATATGGCTCTTATGCATGTACATTTATGTGTGTGAATCTCTGCACACACATGATACATGTATTTTTAAAAAAAACGAAATGGCAATATACTATATTCTCTTCCTTGTTTTTTTTTTCTTCAACTTTTTATTTTGAGATAATTGTAGATTTACATGCAGTTGTAAGAAATACAGAGAAATCCCATATACTCTTCAGCAAGTTGCCCCATGGTAGCATCTCGCATAGCTGGAATACAATATTCCAACCCGAAAATTTGCATTGGTACAATCCACCAACCCTACTCAGATCTCTACTCTTACACGCGCTCGTTTGAGTGTATGTGTGTGTTTGCGTTTGATTATGCTAGGCATTTTAAGCATGACGAATTCAACTGGCCTGTGTTTCGACAATTAAAAAAGATGAAATACGTCTCTCCCTGCCTTTCTTCTCCTCAATCCTCCCGCCCTCATTTCCAACAGAGTGTCCTATCACTTCTAAACCAAGAGAAGAATAACTGTAGTTGTTGTTCTCAGAGTGACATCCCAGAGTGACAAAGCGGTTCCTGCACATCCAGGTACTCATTACTGTAAAAACAGCCCAGGCAGAGGTGCCTGTTTCTCAGCCACCATTGGTCCAAGGGTTATTTTCAAATAGATGGTGCCTTAAACCACACACACAAAAAAAATGAAATCCATGTATTCAGATGTTTTAGAGATGTGTTTTGTTGTTGCTGATGATTAACCTCTAGCCTATACCTCCTCTCAAAAGTAGAGCACACGGTGTATCATTAGCAATCATATACATGGGTATGAATAGATTTCAAAATACAAGCTCTTTCAAATTAAGTACTTAAAAAATCTCAGCTACTTTAGATTTAGATTATGCCAGAATACATAATTATTAATTTTTTTTTTGAGATGGAGTCTTGCTCTGTCACTTGGGCTAAAGTGCTGTGGTGTCAGCCTAGCTCACTGCAGCCTTGAAATTTTGGGCTCAGATGATTCTCCTGCCTCAGCCTCCCGAGTAGCTGGGACTACAAGTGTGTGCCACCATGCCTGGCTAATTTTTGTATTTTTTGTAGAGAACGGGGGTCTTGCTGTTGCTCAGGTTGGTCTTAAACTCCGGACCTCAAGTGATGCTCCTGCCTCGGCCTCCCAGAGTGCTAGGATTGCAGGCGTGAGCCGCGGTGCCCAGCCCAAAATTATTAATATCTTTTTGATGCCCTTTAAATACAGCAATCAAATTTGAATTTCAGTCAAAATACAAGCTGTGTACAATGATCCAAATGGGTTACTGCTGATCCAATCAGTTCTTATTTGATAAACTTCAAAATACTTGTAGGGGAAAAAGTGACAGTTGTTATTCATGATTTCTTTCGTCGACTCAGAAGTTGCAAATATGTCTGATACTGTTTCTTACATGGCTTGAGTGCAAGACCTACTGTATCTTCTATTAGAATGCTTTACATAAATGTCTTGAAAATTTTCATAAGGTTATGAAGCTGAGTTATAATTGTAAAACAGTATCTTTAATCCACCTGTCTGTGGCCTGTTGGGTGCAGCCACCAATGCAGTCCAGTACTATGTGAGGTACTTTTCCTTGTCATGTACTTTAACATTCGTCTCCCAGTGTGTGGCCTCTTCGGGGGTATAGAAAAAGGAAAAACGTGTCAGAGCAGGGCAGAGACAGTAGGAAATGGCCTGGAATGGGAGCTGTAGCTATTTGAAGAGAGAAGAGTTTGCATAATTGAGGGAAAGGAGATAGTTGACTGAGATTTACCTTGTAATTTTAACCGTCTTTTTACCCTCCAGCAGTAGGTTTCTGTTTCAGCAGAATGTAAATTTAACAAAGCAGTGCTGATTGCACTTTTCATTGAAACCTGCATTTACATGATAATTTGCATGCACCTATGGCGGTTCCAAAATCTGTCAGTTTGCAATGTGAAATCCTGTACGTTTGCAGTCAGAACCCCTGTCCAAATTTCCAGCAGATGGTTAAGAATCGAGCTTCTCCTGTGGAGTTAGGAAGTAGGAAATGGGATCGGAATTCCTGAGAGTACTATATTTTGGTTTTGGTTGGGGGTAGAGACACACTAAGGTGATGGCAGGGTCATGTAGGTATTTTTCTAAGGATGCTTTAGCCTGCTCGTCTCTGGTGGAAATTAAGACATGAAACAAATTGAGAAAGCAAGGTGGATTTTTACCCATCACAAATTGAATAATTTAGAACAAATTCCAAATGAAACTCAATAATTAACCACCCAAGACAACTGGCATCTCAGTGCATGGCACACGAAAGGTGAGCAGTCTAGTTTTACTGAAAGACCAAGAAGCACCTCCCTCCAGGGGCCTCCCGCAGTGATCTGTGCCCATCCTGGAGGAGGGAAGCTTCCATGGGCCTTGGGTCAGGCTGTAACAGAGACATATTTTATAACGATGTGGAGGGGGAAGGGTACATTTCTCCCTCTAGGGGAGCAGTTCTGGCTCCTGGAAGGAGAGAATGTAGTAGAAGGGGAGGCTGAGCCATCCCGGGGATGGCTCACGGGCACCCCACTGCCATGAATCAGTTCACATTAGGGACCACATCTACCCTCTCCGGGTTTCTCCATTCGTGCTATCCCAGGAGGCGTTAGGTCGCAGAGCTGTTCTCTTTTTCTCTTCTCTTTATAATACTTGCTCTAGGTAATTGACAGAGTTCCTCATAGCCTGAGTTGTTTCACAGCAACCAAAGACATGTGACAAGACAGAATATTCGGGAAGCTTTGCTGGGCCACTGACCATCCATAGGTGACGGTTGGTGGCAAGTCCGCAGCGTGCATAGGAGACAGCGACACAGCTTCCGTGTGCCTTAACTCTCCTCCTCTCCCTCCAAGCTAAGACAGAAACTGCGCCCGGGTTTAATTGTGTCTTCTGGCATATGAATCATTCTAAGCTTAGAAAATCAGCAGCATTCATCATTTGCAGCTGATTTTCTAAGGAAAAGGCAGAAAAAAATTGTTTCCTCGAGAAACAGCCCCTCCGTCCCCCTGCTCACTTTTTACTAACAGAACTGTGTCATCGTCCCCTTTTTAATTAAATATTTGTTAAGAGCTTGATGCTTGTGCCGAGTGAGTTCAAAGCAGTCACCAGCCCTGGTGTGGTAAAGCGCTCGTGCAAAAGGCCACAGTGATACAAATGACAAATGAGATGAAACGCAGTGAAAACAGCCTGGTTACCAGCAGGCCCCACTGAGCAGAGACTTTTAGTCGACTGGCAAGGACCCACCTCACGAATAACAACTTGAAAGTGATTTCATCTCAAAGGCTGGTTTTAGGGGGTTGCTTTGTCTTATTTTTGCCTAGGATTTAGGCAGGAAAGGCCAAGTCAGGCTGGCTTAGTGGGCTGCACGAGGTGCGGAGGGTGGGCCAGTGTCGTCTGTAAGGTGAAAAGAAGGAAGACAGAAAAAGGGGGCGAAGGGCAGAATTTTATTACATTCCCACTGTGCAGGATATGCCTGTTGATCTCTAGGGAAAGGTGGCCAAGACTGGCTGTTTTTTTCTTTTCACCCTGACGTTGTGGGTTTGAAAAGACAAAGATTAGGAGAACCTATTAATGTCAAGGTTTAAAAAAAAAAAAAAAGAAAGAAGCAGGGGTGAGGCAGACTGCAGATGCCCTTCGGGGCCCTGGAAAGGGCTGATGAAACCAAACAAAATGGAGACGTCCCTTCCACGCCTCCCCTTCCATGCCGCCCCTTCCACGTCGCCCCCCAGCCCGCTGCCACCCTCCCCAGCCCACTGCCGTGCTTCCAATTCTGTGCTGCTGCCAACCAGTTCTGCGAGTTTGAGCTGTGCTCTGTTTTCCTGGACCGGGAGGCTCGTGGCTTTGGACGGCTGTCTGACGCACGGCTCCACGTGGTTCCTGTAATGGGCAAGGCCACGTGTGGAGGGGGAGTCAGAATTTGGAGCGCTGGGATGCGAAATTAAACACCTCGCCCTCCTGCTTAGGGTCATGTCACCTCGCGCAAGCCACACAACTCTCTGAGTCCAAGTAACAGGACCGATCACAGAGGCTGGAAAGGCAGCAGAGGTGCTGTGTGAAGGAGTGAGTGCTTTATGAATCGCTTATAGCACCTCAGATTAAGGATGAGACTGGGACGTGTGTCTCTGGGGGGGAGTGTGGGGAGGGTGGGCAACGGGGTCTTGTCTTTCTTCCCACTGTGGTTTGTTACTTGGGTAGGGAACCGTACAAGCTCAGCTAAATAAAGGGAATGGAATAGAATTGACCCAGATTCCAATAGTTTCCCAATGAAGGGCTTAGAGTTTCTTGTTTGGGCTCTCGGGAAGCTGTTTACCTTCCTTTTCAGCCCCTGCGCCTACCCCGCTTGAAGGTTACTTGCCTGTGTGCGGAGGGTGGCTGGGAGAGGGGAGTGGGAGGGAGGCCAGCTGTGCACGGCGCTCGCGCTGCCACCGCGGCGTCCTGCCCTGAAGCAGATGTCCAGTCCGCCGTAACGGTATCAGCATTCGTAGTGTACTTCAGGATGAACGAGTCACTGCAGATGTGTCACCTGAGAAGGGCTGGGCAGTGGCCAGCAGGCCTGGCAGAAGCTGGTCTGCGATCCCACCTGGAAGGTTCATCAGGGCGTGGCGATGCGTCAGGAGCGGCTTCCTTGGGGTTGTGCGTGCGGGAGGGGAGGAAACTGCGCGTCGCCGGGCTCCCGTTCCTGGCACGCACCTGGAGGGCCACAGGGAGCGGAGTCAGGTCTGTTCTCCTGAGAGAGGGAAGATTCTTCACCCAGCCCGAGCCTTGGGCTGACCGTTGAGAGCAGTCTGGTCTCCTGGCTGGGTGGAGTGCGTGGTGTCTCAGCCCCTCCTCTGGGCAGAGGCGCGGGTCCTTGGGTGATGACTCTGTTCGAGTGCTTATGCTTTGCGACCCAGGTGTCACCGTGGGTCTGAAGGCCTAACAAGGTGAAGCTGGTGGAGCAGAAACGGCCTTTGGTGCCTGACGCGCACAGTGGGATGGACCAGAGCTGGTGCTGCCCAGTCTCCCCCACGCGCGTTGGGGATGGAGTAGCGCCTGGCTCTGCTTTCACGTGCCTGCCTGCGCGTGCCGTTCTGATCCCACGGACCGGCAGGCTGGCTCCTTTCCTGCTGGCCTCGGAGGCTGTCGGTGCGGCTGCCAGGGGGCTGCCGGGCAGGGCCTGGATTTGGGCTTCCTCCCCCTTATCGACCAAGCACCTCTTGCACGTTATGTTTCAAATAATGCAGTAAATTGTAACACAACACAATCTTTTTGTTTAATAGGGATCTTTTTCCCTGCTTTGCCTAGGGAACTCTTGTGAGGTAGCACAGTCTGATGGCCTCTGCTCTAGGCCCCTTGAGACCGAAGGGGGTGACAGTCTGGTGCTTTCATTCTGAGTTCACCAATGTGTAAATTCTGTGGGTCAAACGTTTGTACCAAATTAACGTCGCTCAGCAACACTGCCCACACTGCCCGCGGACCTTCTGGATCTCTGAGGAGTGGGGGAGAACCTGGGGTGGCAGCCTCGTGCTGCTTGGCAACATGGCCAGGCTGAGCCACACGCCCCAGGGTTCTGTGAGAGTGGCCAGCGGGGAGGCCGGGGCTCCTGTGAGGCGCACCCACCCTCTGGGTGCTGCTGGGCAGGGTCTGCAGGGAGAATTAACGTCCCTAACCCCTCCATGTTGAGTTAATGAAAGGGGACAGCCACCTGGGGGAGGAGGCGCTGCAGCCCCGGCCAGAGTCAGCGGGAGAGGGGAGGGGGCACGTGGCGGGAAACGAGCAGGGGACCAGCCCCCCCCTCCAGCAGCCTAGCTGCCTCTGGAACCACCTGAGAGCCCCCAGGGTCTGCCCACACACACAAAGGATGTGGTGGCAGGGGTCACCCGGCTTGGGGTTGGGGCAAAGCTGGGGTGGAAGGGGGGTAGTGGGCAAAGGTGCTTGGGCTGACCCTCAGCAAGCCCGAAGGGGGACCCGGGGGGACCCACAGCACCGGGACACGGGCACTTGGGCCCTGTGCAGCCAGTCCCACTACGACTTATGCAGGGCTCCAAGTTCAGTGCCTTGTCCTGGACTCCTGTCCTGGTGCTCCAAGGAGGCCACTTGGATGGCAGAGACTCAGCCATCCTGCACTTCCACGTGGGCCCCTACGAAGACCACCCTCGAGGTCGCCGTCCATGCCAGAGAGTAATCCCACTGCCAGGGCCTCTGTGGCCAGGGGCATCGTCCAGCTCTGGGCTGCACATGCCCGGCAGTGTGGAGCCCGGCAGGGAGTGGAGGGACCCAGCCGTGGCTGGACAGGGCACGTGCCCTCCCCAGGACTGGCAGGCACCCCTGCTGTTGGCACTACTAGCGATCAGCCAACACCTGATCCTAGATTTCCCCAGGCTTGCCTGTCCGAGGGAAGCTGTTTACGACCACTTTGGCCAGGGGACCCTCAGAGGCGCACGGCTGCCCCTAGGAGCCGTCCATGCAGACGCACTCCCCTCCAGGGACTGGCTCTTAGGGGGGCGGTGCTCTCAGCTGGGGTGCTGAGGAGGCTGTGAGGGAGGAGGGGTTGCCTCCCCTCGGGGGTCTGTTTCTGAGTGGACCGGAGCAGGAATTAGGCAGGACTGTGTGCCGTCCTGAGGCAGCCGCTGGCGACCCCCGTGGAATGAACATACGAGGCAGGTCTGGGCTCTTGTTGGCAAGAAGGCCGTGACCCCTCGAAGAGGGGTCGCGGTGGCGTTTCTCGAGAGGGAGCGAGCCCGGTTCCCCCTGCTGCCAGCGGTTTTGTCTGCGTCTCTCCCGGCCTGACTAACGGCAGGGCCACTTTTCCTTGGCCCAGTTTGAGCCGAGCTGTGCTCTGTCACTGCCGTGCAGGTTCAGACTCCTTCGCTCGTCACTGTAGCTACCTCCAAGATGTCAGATAAAGGGGTCTGTTAGATTGTCCCCCTAATCCCTGAGTCCTACCCCTCGATCGCCGTCTTTGAGCCTGCCGAACGTGCAGTGGGACAGGACCTGCTCGCCGCCTCCGCTAGGCGCCACAGCCCCAGATTCGGGCATCCGCTTTGAAGGAGCAAAGACTCGTCCTCGCCAGTCCAGGTGGCGATGGCCGCCCCAGAGGAGACTGGAGTCCCAGTGACTCCAGTGTGACATCAGCGGAATCGCCTAAGGTTGGCGCTCTCTCCCTTCAGTGACGCTTCTCTACTGTGGCTTTGGTGAGTAAAAGATTGAAAGGGTTTGAAAGACCCCTGACGAGTCCTGTGGCTCGTGCCACCGGTGGGGCCCCGATTCCAACCCGGAGGCAGAGCCCTTCCCGCTGGACCGAGCGGGGCGCAGAGCGTCTGGTGGAGCAGCCTGCTCCTCTTCCAGCGCCTGTCGCGTGCTGGCGCCTTTTCCCTCTCCTGCTCCACGGCTCGAAGAGGCAAACGCAGCCTTCACTTGGTGTCACTCCCTGTGATGGCGTCACCTCGGGAGGTTCCTCGGTCTCCACACGTGCTGGTTCATTGAGTGCCTTAGGAATGGACAACAGCAATCTTCTTTCGTTTATTTTCTGGTTCTTTGGGGAGCATCCCCCGTAGACCGCAGGCGATGACGCAGAATCCATAACTAGGTCCACGAGACGAGAAGGCTACAGTGAATCAAGCAACAAAGACCTTTCTCTAAGTAATTTTTGGCGGCTTACTCGGCGAGTATTATTGAGCACCTAGTAAGTGCCAGGCACTGCGTCTGGTGCTGGGGAAACGGTGGGGAGCCCGGCAGCAGGTTTCCTAAAGATCTCACCGTAATCTTACAAAACGAGTCCTACCTGCCGCGTGTTACTCCGGTCATTACTAACAGGACAAAACCATGCCGTCCCATATTTGGGCAAAACAAACCTTGTTCCATTTTCTTTTCACTTAGTAAGGCTTTTTGGATAGTATTAAAAAAGCAAAACCATACCAGACTAGCAAGTCAGCATACCAAATGGAATGTAGCGGAAGCAATCTTGAAATTGCTTTGATTTAGATCTTATTTAAAATTCTTTATTGAGTCAAAGAACTTAGGTGTCTGCATTTAAATGATGCCAGAATGGTAGATGGGTAAAATAAAAGAATCACGGCACGTGCAAGCTGAGAGAAGTCAGGCCTCCTAATTCCGTCCCTTTATTCTACAGACCTTTACTAGCTCATTCGTGCTGAGCACTTACTGACAGGCACTGTTTTGAGTACTTAAGCACAGAGAGTCTCAGTGACTTGCCCAGGGCCACACAGGAAGCGGCAGGGCTAAGACGGGGACCCAAAGTCTGTGAGCACAGAGCCTCTCACGTCTGCACGACCCAGCCCCGCCCAGGGTCCTGAGGTGAGGCCAGAGTCCAACTGGTGATTGTAGTAAATGACAGGCTCTCAGCCTACAGCCTCTGAGGTGACACTCCACAGGTTACAGAGAAATGAAAAGAGAAGTAAGTCATAATAGGTAGCTATTTTCGGCTCTAATCGTTACACCTGCCACAATTTGTCAAGTGTTGACTACATACCAGGCGTCTACCAGGCAACGTGCTAGACCTTGTATAGCCACCACCTGCTTTACCCACAAAACCATGCCTCGAGCAGGTGAGTCCCCATTTTTCCGATCAGTCAACTGAGGCCCAGCGAGATCGGATGACTTGTCTAAGGCCCAGCAGTAAGTGGGGGAGCTGAGATGCTCCTACATTTTGAAATAAGCAAATACGGTATGCCATGCAGGTTTTTATTCCAGCACCGGTGGACGACATCGAGCAAACATCTGCTAGGATCAAACCTGCACATGCTGATTTGCTGTCTCAGCCCGAGGAGACCCTGCAGCACGCCTGTCACCGCTCATCGGGCGTTCAACAAACCTGCTTCTGAGTTCATTCTGGGGAGGCAGACGCTTGGAGCAAGAGACACGGGGTGCAGCTGCTGCCCTGGGTGGGGCCAGGCCACAGCAAGGCCGCGGGGCAGCAGCTGGACTAGGCGTGCACAGGGAGTGCGGAGAAAGCCCTTCGTCCTGTGGAGGGTGCGGCCGCCTGCCCTGCAGCAGCCCAGCCTGGCGTTGAGGGATGAGAGGCAGTTGTGGTGTGTTGGCAAGAGGACAAAAAGGCGGCCTGGTCGGAGGAAAGCGCGGATGCTGCGTCACCAGGGGGCTCAGAAGCAGCGCAGGCCTGGAGCAGGAGCGCGTGCACGCGGTGGCCTCCTGTATTCGGCCCTCAGAAATCCCAAGCACTTTAGTTTTGTTTCGCCCCGAGCAATGTGTCTCAAAATGTGCCTTGAGAAATTGTTAATTTATTTTTTGAAAAAAATCTGTTCATACATAATCTTTTATAGAAAGATACCCCACTGGGTCATTATTTCCTTGAACCACGTTATATCCCAAGTATAATGTTAAGTAAAAATGTGTGATGCAAAATCCATGATACAATCTAATACCAATTTTATAAACGTAGACTGGAAGTAAGTTTATTAGAGTGCTATTTTTAGGAATTGTAATTAGAGATGATTTTTAAAATCGTCTTTGTATTCTCTGAATGTCTTGTCTTTTATGCAATGAACATGTATTTTATATACTGGAAAAAAATATGAAATAAAACTCAAACACCAAAAAAGAACAGAATAGGGAATGGCTTAAGGAAGGGAGTAGAAAAGGAAAATATAAAGTGGGCCCTTTGTGAAATAAAGCGTCAAATCCATTCAAAACCTTTTATCAACCGATGTATCGATTGGCTGCCTCTTCCAGGCTGGGTGGGGCGGAGGCCCTGGGGACCAGGGGTGACAGGGAAGATGTTTCAGGCTGTGCCCTCCCAGGACCTGAGCTGACGTAGTCAACTCTCGTCACGAATATTGCAGTAGTTTGGTGGAGCGGAACAGAGAGGGGAGATCGGCCGTGAGAACTGGACACTCGGTGTTAGGGGCCGAATCGTGTCCCCGCCCACCCCCAAGAAGAGATTGAGGTCCTGACCACCCTGTACCTGTGTGTGTGGCCTTGCTCAGAAATAGGGTCTTTGCAGATGATCAGCTTAAGACGAGGTCCTTAGGGTGGGCCCCAATCCAACGTGACTGTGTCCTTACAAGAAGGAGACACGTGGACACAGAAAGACACGCAGGAGGAAGACACGGTGAAGACACAAGGAGGATGTCACCTACAGGCCAAGGAACACCTGAGGACATGAAGCTCCCAAAAGCCGGGAGAGAGGGAACAGACCCTCCCTGACGCCCTCAGAAGGAGTCAGCCCTGCTGACAGCTCAGTCTTAGACTTCTGGACTCCAGAACTGTGAGACAATAGGTTTCCATTGTGTAAGGTCACCAGTCTGTGGCACTTTGTCACAGCAGCCCCAGGAAACGAATACACTCTGCTTTCTAAGTCTTTGCTTCTTCCACGGAGGCGGTGGAGCGCAAAGTGAAGTCCAGGTCATTGGGAGATGGCCGTGTTAATATCGTATCTATTTCTCTCTCCTCTGCTCTCTCCTGCTAACACCTTGCTTTTATCCACGGACCAAGCTGAGACGTCCTTTTTCCTACCTCTTAAAAGTCAGGAACTCAAATGAGTGAAGTGGGGCTGGGGACAGTGGCCATGGAAGAGGATGGCAAACTGTATGGACGCCGCGCGGGAACCTCACCTAGAGGAGCAGCCCTGCTCGGTCCGGCAGCGACTGCCACGCAGGGAGGCCGGCTGCAGGGTGGGGCTTCGGTGCCTGGAGGGGACTCATACATTTCTGCCACTTGTATGCTTTGTGCAGTGTGTTCAACTGGCATTTATATCATCTCTTGAAATACACTGTCTTCAGAACTGCTTTGGCTAGCCACCAAAGCAGTCTGCTTGGGGAAAGTAGAATAAAAGGCTTTGTCCTTCAAACCTGGAGAAAGGCCTAACGGTGACAGGAGAGGGGCACCCGTGACAAATCAGGTGTGGGCATTGCCCACCCGCAGGGCGATATTTGGTCTGTCTTACTGACAACCTCTCCGTTTGGCCAAGAAGAGGGCAACAAGTCTATTCTTCCTCTTTTTGCTTTGCATTAAAAAAAAAAAATACGAGATGAAGTCCTGTCACCAAGACAGACTGTTCTGTCGTTCCAGGTACTCCTGGATTTTTAAACCCTGAAGTATCAGGGAAGACGTCTGCTCAGCTCAGTTAGAGGGAATGTTTTCTCTTCACGTCACTGTCACACTCTGGCCCAATTCCTGGTGAAATGATTTTATTCGGAGTTGGGCTTTTACTTGGCTGAGCTTTTCCACACGATGCTTGTTACAAAATTGGCCCTCTCTGCCAACACCTTTTTGTTTCCTCGGGAAGGAGCAGGGTGTGGGGACTGAGGGCTGGTGATGGCGCCGGCGTGTTGTTAGTTTAGTTCATCAGCAGTTTCACAGGCCGTGTGGTTGATACGCCTGTGGTTAGAAGCGTGTTGTATACCCGAACAGTCTCATGTCATGAGGCTGATTCAAAGGACAGTGTGAGGAAGGACGCTGGATTGGTAAGTTTTTAAAAAGAGGCATATAACTGTGTTACAGCACGCCTCGTTTATTTTGAGTAACAGTTCATTTCTGTATCTTAAATACGTGTGTACGTGTTTGCGTATGTATGTTCTTCTACTGTGAATCTGTGTCCCCTGGTCATTACGTTTTAGGCGGGAGTTTGGCCATACCAAATTTCAAATGGGCACACTAAAGGGACAGCTAATCTGGGAACACAGATGTGATCCTGAACTGTGTGAATGGATGCTTGGCTTAAAGCAAGTTGTCTTAGCAGTTGATATGGTTTATAAATAAATTAATTCTCCGCCAAGGGGCCCGTTTGTTTTTGGAAGCATTAAATGTCACTTGTGACTTAAGTTACGGCTTTCAAATGAGGTTGTAAGTTTGACTTTGGTGTCTTGTAACTTCCTAAGACGATTGTGTGTGGTGTTCAAAGTGGGGTGGGTGTTCCCAGGAGGCGAACAAGACAGGCCACTGGGGTAAACTCCTATTTATATTTCTTTTATCATATCAGTCTACCTGAAGAGGCTAAAATAAATTGTATTTATTTTATAAATTATGTAAGATACGGTTTTTACAGTTGTAAAATTTGTATTTGCCAGTGGCACATATTTAATATTTTCTCAAAGGATCCAAAACTTTGGAAGACCACTCCCTTAGCGTATGGGTTTTGGTTTTGATACACTTGAAACAATTTAAATAGCACAATTTGAAGTAAGGGGGAAATAGGGTTCATAAAAACAAGCTACAAAGCAAAGGGAACATTGATGGCAACAAGTATTTTCACATTTTCCTCTGTCTCTGTTTATCCTGGGCCCAGATGGGATCTGAGGCATTTTCAAACATTCTGAGGCTTCTCCAGTCCTGCCCTCCCCTCCCCAGAAAGGAGGGGAGATGTTAGATTAAAAATATTCTTCACTTCCACAGTTTGTTTTGGGAAAAAAAAAAATCCTAGAAATGCTTTGGTAGCTAGTGTTTCCTCATACTGTGGTAGAATATATTCTATCCTCCTCTTCCATCCCAGAATACATAGGTATGTGGTAGGGAAAGCAGTGAGTGGAGCCGTTATTCTCGAACATGCTTACGGCTCCCTTTATAGTTTCCGTGCTGTTTGGGGGTAGATTTGACATGGACGTGCCATGCCAGGGCCGTGGACGAGGGGCCCCTGCCCTGGTGCTACGGTTATGGGCATCTAGAGCTGCAGCCCTGGCCTAACCACCTGGGGACTCGGTCCACTTACCTGGGGCTTGGTTCTGTGTGCCCTGGAGACGGGAGGTGAAGGTATCCTGCAGCCGTTCCCCAGCGAGTCAGCCAGTGCTGCTGACAGACGGGGTCAAGCATGCTTTGGAAGGGAGCTCTGGGAACCTGGGGAGTGTGCGGACGGGATGACCAGGAACACAGTGGGGCTTAGGAGGAGGCGCTAGGGGCTGTGGGGATGGCCACAGGCGTCACAGCTCTGTCCACACGTTTGAGGGATGTCACGTGAAGAGGGACTCGCAGCATTCTTAGAACCTCAGAAAACTGCAGTGGGGTATCTGGAGGAAGCCACCAGAGACGCATGCGAAGATCCCTGATGCTAGAGCCGTCCAGGATGGAGCAAGGAGCCTCAGCCAACAGCGTGTTTCCTCCCCTGGGAATCCCGCATAGAGTGGGTTGACCGTTCAGGGGGACGATTTGCAGCGTGTTCTTCAAACCACCCGTGTGCATGGAGGAACTGTTCAGATGACCTTGAAAATCTCCTCTGGCTTCAGAACCGTCACGGGTAGACAAGGCTGCTGGATGCCTGCCACGCACCAGCTGCTGATGAGAGATTGTCGACTCTTCGAAGACTTGATGAGGTAACTGTTAGTGTTTGATGAAAGAACAGGGATTTGTTTCAGATATGTAGAATGGAGAAAAAGTAAGGCTAGAGCAGACAGAGAGACGGTAAAGTGCAAACATTGTGCTCATGCATGAATGGAGGGAGATGTTGGCATGGCATCAGACAGGCAGAGGGATGAATGTAACAAATTCTGTTAAAAACAACAGAATTAAAGACTTTAGGCAAGAACTGACCAGGAGGCGAGGAAACACATGTCAGAACGGGGCCCACTGTGGTAACCATTTTGCCTGGCAACGGTTTTTAGGGCGCCCAACCTTCCCAGTTGGCCTCTAAGCATGTGAGACTTTCCATTTTAAAATCGTGACAGTCCCGGCAATCCAGGCCAAGTTGGTCACCCTAACTTTGGTCAAAGTACAGACCCTAGGCCTAACCCCCTCGGAACGAGAACAAGCGCACGTTCGTTCTGCAGTCCTCGTTGGGGTCATGTTAATGTGCCCCCCAGGTTTGACTTGATATGTGCACCACTTTCTGTCCTAAGAGTTCGCCGCTTCCCAGCTCTTAAGGAGCGTCTTTGGACAGAAACTCTGCAGCGATGTCTCAGTTTTGAATGCTCCGAGCAAGCACAACCGCTGATCATCTCGTGTTTTGTACACGTAACCTTCACGTGTGTTGCTTCACTAGTAGTTATTTTTTGGTGGAAAGAAAGCTGCAGGTAATAAAAAATGAAAAGTGAAGTTTTTGTTTAGAGGGTTCATGTTTCTGGCTGAGCACTGTCCTTGGAGGTAATTTTCATACTGGGCGCATAGTCGTGCAAGCCGAGACCTGGCTGGATCGGAGCATTGCTGGTGGACGTGTGGAGGTGGAGACCCCCTTTCGTGTCATCTGCATCAGAGTAACGTGTGTGTAAGGCTTGTCGTCATTTTCTTGGAATTCAAGGAAGGGCTTGCCACATGCGGAGAATAAAGCAGTGCTTCCCCAGAAGGCACTCTGGCGGGTGCACTGCACAGGTGACGGTTAGTATTTTATCAAAGGATCGGGTTTCTTAATCTGAAGTCCTGCTCACTCTCCTTAAAACACTTCCTTCATGGTTTATAAAACTCATGGCTGCTCCTTCCCCGCACACGCTGGAGAGGTGAGTCGCCACTTCCCTGTGCTTCCTTCACCGTCTCTCCCGTGCAGTGCTTGCCTCCCCGCAGACACAGCGTGGACTCCTGGACGCAGCAGTGTCTGATTAGGGGTGAGCTCTGCGGAGCCAGTAGCCAGCACTGCCCTGGCACCAAAACAGGACTCCCCTCTAAGTGGTCGAATGAAGGAAAGAGGTGACCGCTCCGGGGCTGGAGTGAGCCCCTGTGCCGGGCTTGCTCTGGGTGGGGAGACCCAGGAGGGGTCACAGCATTTCACTGTTTCCACATCATAATTATTTAATGAACCAAAACCTGTGTTTTGAGTACTCATCTAGTCTCAGCCACGAAAGCAGTAGAGCACACATAAGAAGACATAAGATTGTGTAGCTAATTCCTAAATAATGTCATATAGACTTAAGTATTACAGGATTTCAGAGAGAAAAAGAAGTTACTGTAGGCCAGACAAGTCAGGGAAGGCTTCAGAAAGGGAAGGTCTTTGGCCAGACTTTGGGGGAAGAGAGAGGAAGGGAAGGGCAACTTTGCCAGGATGCCTGTTGCCTAGAGCTTAAGCAAAAGGCAGAAGCATATTAGCTCAGAAAACCAAGTAGCCATCACAAATGTGTAATAAGTTGTGTAATGGAACAAAAGTAACAAATACTCAAAACTCATCACTCCCTAGTTAGTTTACTGTATTTTGCTATTATCTATGCTCTGAGATTATTTATAACTGTTGTATGCGTATGATAGAAATGCCATATAATGGTGCGTGATGGCACATCCCTTCCGACTCCTCATTCAGTGATCTCGTGTTGACATCGACCGTGGCGGGAATATTTACACTGTGGAAATTGGCAGAGCTATAAATCAGGTTTTTTTCCTCCTACCCTGGACTGAGAACTGGTTCTGAAACATTTCCCAGCACGGCACTGTCTGCACGTCATTGGGGCGGGGGTGGAGTTCTGTAGTAATCTTGTCCAGGCCATATCCCACCCCGAGCATGTGGTTCTCTTACCAGAAGAAAGGGGCTCTGGACTGGTCAGACACGGACTGTCGCCATTGCAGAGCATTCCGGGGCAGTGGCGAACATTTAGACGGTCTTTGCAGATGTCTGCATCGCGCTGTGCTCTGTGCCAGGAGGTGGGTTGGGAGGTGATGAGACCCCGTCCTTCCACCCAGTCACAGTCTAGTGGGAGAGCGAGTCCCTCGCTGTCCATGCTGGGGACTGCGCTGGTGCGCGCAGGGCTGGCGGGAGCAGAGCCGTCCCCAGTGGGTGCACCAGGGCGCGGTGGGAGGAGGCGTCTCCTGGACTCCTAATCTTCCTCCCGGGCGCTGAGTGATTCTCACTGGGGTTCCAAGTGTGCCGCGCTGAGTCATTACCCCTCCCTTTCACCAGGGTGATCGTGATGTTCACGAATGTGGGATTGTTCACGTGCACCAGCAGCCAGCTTCTTTAAACAGAAAGGAGCAGATTAAATACCCACGTCTCCAACCAGAGCAGAGCATGAGTAGTGAGAGAAAATGCAGGCAGACGCCACCACCTGCATACTGGGTTAGCACAAGCGTGATTGGACCCTCGGGACGTGCAGGGAGAGGATCTCTCCTGGGCTTGGTTATGTTGTTCGTCCTGTGAAGTCGTGACAGGCTTTTAGTAGCAGCCTCCACCGGAGCCCTCCCCCCTGCATCTGCCACCTGGCACCCAGCAATTTTTTTTTTAAAACATGTTCAAGTAATGGAATGCCCTCCAATTTAATGAGCAAGTATTGAGCACCTACTGTTGCCACATACCAGCTACTGTGCTTCAGGTGCTGGGGACCCAGAGATCACTGGGGCCCAGTTCGTGGCCTGAAGCTGCATCTTCCAGCTCAGCTCCAAGCCCCAGCTCCCAAGCAAGAGGACAGTGTTCTCCTGTCCCTTGACGTTTCCACCCTGTGCTTACCCCGTCTCTGCCTGGCATGTAGTTCTCTCTGCTCATCTTTCATGGCTGGAACACGGAGTCAGGCCATAGTGATGAACCACCTAACAAGAAATTGTGACAAGGGCAGGAAAGCCTGAAGGTGAAGACCATGTTCAGCAAGAGAACAGCAGCAGCAGGTGGGCAGAGGTGAATCCAAGCTATGCAGAAGGAAAGTCAGGGGGAAGTTAAGCCAGGCGGCTGGGACCACTGAGAACGATCACCTGAATTAAAGAGCGTTGTGGGGCCAGACGCTGCCCGAGCATTTTTTGAGCTTCCACAAGTGGAGCAGAGGGAGTGAGTTGGGAAGGAGCGATTGCATGGAAGGCGTTTCCCTACACTCATGAACTTGAGCCCCAGAAGTAAAGAAGGCGGTTGCGGGGGTTGTCTGCCCTCCTACACACAGGAGAGCCGACTGTCGCAGACACTTGCTGAGGACAGAGACAGGGATGTCGTTGCCTATCCCTCCTCGCCACTTTCCTCCAAGGGCCTGCAAGCTTCACCGCTTTGCTTCCGTCGTCCATTGAGTTAGTCCCACCTGACCCCACGACCCCAGGGTGGGGTCAGAACTCTCTGAAGCAGAGACATCACCAGCTTGTATCTGTGACTGCAAGTGTCAGTCTCCTGGTTGGACTGTGAAGGAGCCTTGTCAAGTCAGGACAGAAGCAAGCTCTTGGCAGCCTCGCGCGTTTGGCTGTAGTTGAATGGCAGTTTTTGTTTGTTTAATCCCCGTCAACTGGACGTGGAGCAGTCGAGAGAGCAGCTTTCCAGCTCTGGGGCAGAGGAAGGTTGACAGCCCCTCGTGCCCACTCTGCTCCATCTGGTGGATGGATGCAGAGGCAGCGCTGGATGAATGAAAGGGTGGGCGTATCTACCCAAACGGGAGAAGTTATAGTGGATTGGTGATTATATGTTGGGACTTTGAGAGTGTGAGCTGTCAGTAGGAACCTTGGATTTTGTGGGCTTTGTTTTCGAGGTAGTGGAGAGCATTGTACTGGGTGGCTCAAGTGAGTAGACCCCCCCTCAGCTCTTGCAAGGATCTCAGTATTTCAAGCACGTGCTGGACTCTGAGATATAAAGACTAGACTGCTTTAGATTTAAAAAGACTGTTTTAGATTCAAAAACCATATTTAAAATATGGTTTTTGCCTATAATATGTGCCAGAGAGACAGACCTGAGAACCACACTCACGGTGAAGGGCCGTGATTTCGGGACTTGATACTGGGAGTGAGACCAGAGTGGGTCACTGTCAGTCCACGGTCCCTGGGGTGTGCGTGCATTCTGCAAACTCAGGAGTGTGGGAAATAGCAGAGGAGTGAGCCAGACCTCAGGGGGCTTGTGATCTGGCACAGATTTGCCCACTGGACGTGAAAACATTTTCAGCCCACAGATATGTGGAAGCCTTACTCTATGGAGACATTTACAAACTAGGCAACAAATTGCAAATGCAATGCTCTGAGTTATGCAGGAGTGGGGTTGTAAATTAAGTAGGATAACCAATGTATCTTGCCAAACTGTACAGACTCATGCAATCATGAGCATTAAGATTGTTCTCAGGTCTGTAGAAATGAGGAGCATCTAGATGGTCCCTTTTGGGGGTTGAACTCAGTAGTTAAAATGTTAATACTATATAAAGAGCATAGCTGGCAGCCTCACGAAAGAAAAGACTCTTAGCATCAAGCTGGATATGAAGTCGACTGAGTTTTCGAAACTGCCGATAGGCCTGTTGCCTTTATCTCCGCCCTCTCTGCGAACGGAGAGCCTGCAGAAGTGGTTTGGAAGCTGACAAAGGCACAGTTTTGAAATACAGTCACGCAACACATCGATTTTTCAGTCAATGGACCATGTTTACAGCAGTGGTCCCCTAAGATCTTAATGTCGTATTTTTGCTGTACCTTTTCTATGTTTAGGTACACAAATACTTAGCACTGTCACAGCTACCTGCAGTATTCAGTACGGTGACGTGCCGTACAGGCTGGGAGCCCGGCAGCAGCAGGCCGTACCACCTAGGTTTGTGTAGGTGTGCTCTATCACGTGCATACGACGAAATCGCCAAAGTCCCCCAACGATGTATTTCTCAGAGCGTGTCCCCGTCGTTAAGCGAGGCATGACTGTGCTCCTGTTGTCCTTTTGCAGACACTGTCCCAGGCGGGTTCTAGCAGCAGAGTGTAGGCACCACGCACTCTCGGGTGTGCCCGAGTGCCTGGTAATTAAATAAGTCTCCGGTAGCTCCTCTGAGGCTTGGTTAGCCGGAAGTGGTGCCGACGGACCTTTTCCAGTGCACACATAGGGAAGCGTCTGGTAAACCAAGGAAGTGATTTGCACCCCACCCCACCCCCATTCAGCTCACTGCAGGCAGCGCACCCAGTGACCCCAGGACCCAGGCTGGGTGTGGTTTCTGCCCACACAGAATTGCATGGAAACCCGGGGTGAGCTGCCCGGATGGGATTCCCCTCAGTTCTTGCCTTAGCTGCAGTCTCCAGCCTCCGCCTGTCTCCTGGATGCCAGCCTGCCAGCCCTGGAGGCTGAACACGCCACTTGCCCTGTTCCGTCTCCTGGTATTTCAGTTCTTCACGTCCTGTCGGTCTCTGACCCCTCATTTGTTTATGCTTTGATTAACTTTATGCATTTACTCAACAAACATTTGTTGAACACCTGCTCCAGCTACGTGCTGTTCTAAGAGCTGGGCAGGCGTATGAGGACACATCCCCTGCCCCTTGGGTGTAGGTCCCCCTGGGAAATTCCCAGGGTTGGCCTCTGCCCCTCTAGGGGCCTATTAGGTTCTGACATGGAGTCTGGCTCCATCCCACCCTCCCTAGTTCCAGTCCGTTCTGGCCTGTGCTTCCAGCCTCCCCTGTTCTGCGTGGTAATTAAGCCCTTTTATCCAGCCCCGGGGGACATACTGTGCCACAAGCTGTTAGAGAAGTTGATACGAGCTCATGGATTAATTCAAGCCCCACAGAGGAGAAAGCAGCCACTCCCCTCTGCGCAGGTCTTTGGGGTCTCTGACTCAGCTCTTCTCCAGGGGTCCTGTGGGAAGGGAACTCATTTCACAGATCACATTTCCACTTTGATGAGGAACGCCCTCATTCGAGCACCATGGTAGTATCTGACCACTTACCACCAGGTTGCAGGCTGGTTTCAGGGCAACCCAGCTTCTCCCATTTGGTTTGCACCTGCGTTGCCTTGCCAATGCCAGCCTTCCTAACTTGAAGTGAGTGCATATTCCCCAGTAATTAACACGACGGCAGGACGGTAGTTTTGGGGACTCTGCAGTGTGGGTTCACCCACTTTGCTTATGTCCCCCAGTGGTACTTTTGATTACATTGTTTCCTCTGATTATTGACAATCCTTCCCCGTTAGGCAGCTATGCATTTATCCTGCTTCTTTTTGAATTGTTACAAATTATGAATTGATGGAATTCAAAATTAAGTGTTACCGTGCCTTATGTAAATACTTTGGAAAGAATTTTTTATTGAAATCAACCAGCACCAAATATTAATAGTTTTCTTTTGAAAACTGGTGTACTTCTTTTCCATTTTTTTCTTAGGTTTTTTTTTTTTTTTCCTGTAGTTATGAATCTTCAAAATCTACGTGATGAGTGATCATTATTTTTTCAACCAAGTTGCTCAATGTAAGCATTTTCTGTTATGGTTGTTTTAAGTGAATTCAAATTTGAAAAGGAAATAGGGGTTGTTACACGCTTTATTGGGTTTTGTCTTAAATTTTGTGAGTGTTATGGAGAAAAACAACTTAAACCTGCAGATGTCGAGATGGGGTGTGTGCATTTGCATACACGAGTGTGTATGTGTGTGTTTCATTAAACTGTTGAGAACAAAAGGAGTTCAAGGTGGGAACAGAAGGGAAGTATTGCCAAGGCTGGAAACACGATAAACATAGGAGAGCATGTTATAGGGACAGTTCCACGTAAGAGGCATCTGGAGAGATTCTCTCAATACTGAGTGGCTTACTTTCAGTACTGCAGTGTTTTTCTTGGCAGCTAATGTTCACAGAAAAAAAAAATTAAAAATATATACTTGGTTTTCAGAAAATCTGATTTTTAAACTAATGCTGACAGTTTCTTTCTGATTAGAACTGGAACTCAGCCTAGCCTTGTTTCAGCAGGACTCACAGGAGTGGGAGGCGGGGGGTCAAAGTCTAGGAAATGACTGTTGCTGTCTCTCTCAGCTCCCGTCGTTCTCCTCTCCTAGGAACGGATACGGTAGCTGCCTTCAGGGCGTGCCGCGGATGATCTGAATGGATCCATCCAAGCCTGGAGCTCCTAGTCAAGCTTCAGACTGTCTCCCACCCTGGCTGGGGCACACCACTGTCACTGCATGTCAGCCTGCTGCTCGGGGTCCGTCCCTCCCCGTTCAACTGCTTCTTAGAGGACTTTCTTTTCTCTGCCACTGGGTCACTGACTCTCATCCCCAGTGACTTCTCATCTCCCTGCCCAGTACCCGACCTCCATTCCATCCCCCTCCTCCCCACGCCAGAGGAATGTCACTTTCTAATACACGTATTTGTTCATTTTTATGGTGGTTGCTTATAGTCATCTCTCTACCTCCCGAATGTCCCCACTTCACTGGAGTTTGAGCTTATGACAGGGATCTCTGTCGAGGGCTCCTGCTGTCAGAGCAGTGCTTCACACCCGGCAGGCACTCGTAAGTGTTTGTTGAAAGCATAGGTTCCTTGCATTACACTCGTTTGCTCTTCCTACTAAATGTGTTCACCCAGCTTCATAGCATCCTCACGACACAGCCCAGCGCCCTGCATGACAACTGGTACCAAAAATCCCTGGAGACTGATCAGCGGACCCAGAGGTTTGTTCATTTACTCACAGACCTGCCTTACGGTTAGGCAGGACCCTGGTAGTGGCGGGGAGCAGGTGGGTACGAAACAGCATCAGGAGTGGGAGGAGCTATTCTCTTCATTACTGCTTTTAAGCAGTAAAAGTCGTCATAGCAATTTTACCTCCAGAGGATTTCTAGAATCACTAATTCCTTGTGCATTCTCTGCAGAACAGAGATCCCCTCTGTCTTCAAAGATCTGGTAGAGACTGAAGACTCTTAAATTCACATCTGCGTTGGAAATAGCGCCGGGATGTAGTGTGGAGTGTTCCATCGAGTAACTGGGACTGTTCTCACCTGTTTTCTCTTGTGCATTCCTAGTGTTCTGTCCTTGAGTTCACTGGTTCTCTCCTCTGTCCCTCCCTTCTGTTGGGCCCATCCATTCAGTTTCTTTGGTTAATTACTTGTTCAGTTCCAAAATTTCCATTTGGTTCTTCTGTTTATTTTTCAAGACTTTCTATTGTGTCAAGAGTGTTTGTAACCACTTGTAGCATTTTTATGATGGCCATTTAAAAATTCTTGTTAGATCATGTCAATATCTGTACAATCTCAGGATTGAAATGTGTCAATTGTCTTTTTTTCATTCAAGTGGAGATTTTTCTTTGTTCTCGGTATGTTGAGTGATTTTTCCACTGTATCGTGGACATTTTGGGTATTAAGTTATGAGACTGGATCTTATTCAAACGTGTTTTAGCAGGTTTCCTCTGACGCTGCAGCGCTAGGACAAGGAGTACCACCTTGTTACTGCCAGGTGACGGGGAGGGTTCGGGTCTCTCACGCTGTGCTCACAGACACCTGGGAGGGCAAAGGGTGTCTCGTTACTGCTGGGTACGGGTGAGAGCTCAGACTCCCCATCAGGCCCCGCTGACACCATTCTGGCTGGACGGGGAGAAGTACTTCCTTACGTTGAGGGAAGAGGGGTCTCATTACCACTGGAGGATGGGGAAAGTTCCAGCTCCCTACTCGGCCTTCTCTGACACAAACCAGTGGGTGGGGGAGTTGGGAGGGGTATTCCTCACTGCAGCCGGAAAGTCGGTAAGTTCCCCACTGGGCCTGTACTGGTGGGGATTGGGGTGGGACCACCGTTTTTCCATAACATTTGGTTGGATCGGGCAGTTATTGTCTAAAAGTTTTCTGTCTTGCTAGGCTTCCCCTTTCCTGGCTCTTTAGCCAGAGAGAGCAAACTTCTCTTGGGGCTTTTGTCTGTGTCCTGCTGGCCTTTCCAGGTTGCCGGCATCACCTGCACCCAAGCTGGGGTATGTGAAAAATACATGAGCACAGGGACTCACCGCGATGCTGTCCCTCAGATCCCAAGGCGGTCCCTAGATGTTTGCTGGCTTCTCTCTGCCTTTCGAGTCGTCTTATGTTCATCTTGTGTGTAACGTCCAAGGTTTTTAGCTGGACTTAGTGGAAGAAGTGTGTCTACTCCATCTTATCCCAGAACCAGAAATCTAGAAGAACTATTTTAATGTTCTATGTTAGAAGAAACAACTTTGAAAAGAAGACCAAAAAAGGTTTTACGTTAGCATGTTTCTTGTTATTGTAATTTCAACTCTTACAGTGGCTTTTTTCCTCTATTGCATTTCTCAATCTGTCCTTCAACCTGATGTTTTGGTTTTTTGTGATCATCCAGTAGGAAATTTTACGCTGCCTTCCTCCTCCACCCCCAAAAGTGCTATTGCCTCTCGCTTTAAGACTGGTATTTTATCTGGTTCATTTTCCATGGTAGTTGGAGACATCTGAGTAGAAATAAACACGGTGTAAATTGCCGGATGGGACGGGCTCGTGCTGTGCCTCTGCCCTCTCTGGCTGGGGGGAGGTGCTCCTTCAGGCTTTTGACCTTAAAGTGTCCCTCTTGGTCATACTTGATAATAGCCTGAGTTAATGCCCAACATCAATGCAGGAACAGAATGCTCTGTCCTCAGCGTCGGGAACTACGGGACAGGAGCCTGTGACTGCCTGTGCTCCCCTTTGGGTTGGTTCTAAGCACGTGGCTTCACTGCCTGAGTTCCTCTGACCAAGTCTGGACAGTGGCTGGCACAGGGCCCTGTGGTCGGTGGGACGCACCTGCCCGCCGTCTGGTGGGGCAGCCAGGAGGCAGGCGTTGTAGGACCTGCTGCGCGGGTGGATCACCCTGCCTGAGTCTGAGCGGCCCGCCCTGCTGTGCTGCTCAGACCTCCCTACAGCATGGCGCCCAGACAGGCGGCCGGCCGCGCCGTCACCAGCGGGGGGCTGGAGGCCTGCTTCTTTCCTGGTCTCCCGTGCTTTCTGATCAACAGTGCCCTGTGGCTGCTCATACCAGGTTTATTTTTAAATTTGTTAACTTTCTAATTTGGGGGTGATTCTGCGTCTTTTTTTTTAAACCACAACTGAAATTATTCTTATGGCTGACTCGGTCATAATTACAAAGTAGTATGACACAGAACAAAGGAATAAAGAATCGTTCAAAGCGTTGCTTCACTGAAAATGTGTTTAGTCCGGGGGTGGGGTGGGGCGGGGGAAGGTTCCTGCCTCTTCTACCAACCGCATCGGAGTATGTACCTGCTACGCTCAGCACTGTAGCACTTACGCTCTTTGAATTTGAGGGAACAATTTTTTTTTTTTTTTTACAGCTGCTGATGACAAACAACTGTAGATCAGTTTTGATTGACATTTTGTTTGCCTTTTAAGATTTAATTAGCATTTGTAAAATTTGGGAGAGCTAAACTTAATCATGAGATAATGAGATAATAAGAATTGAGTGTGGTTTCTAGATAATTGTGTTCAGCTGAAGGATAAATATAGCTGACAGGGAGACTTCTGGTGGGGGACTAAGTAGTAACTGAAGGCTGGAGCTGGTTATAAAATTGGTTATATGAATATTAAATTGGAGGCATTCATTGCTATTAAGTCCAATGAAATACAATAATAAGTTTAGGCACTGGACAAATAAAGGACATTTTGAGAATGCAGTGATTGAAACTTCTTCTGAACCGACTTAGAGACCATTGCCTCAAATTTCACACATTTTTAATATATATCCTGTATTTCTTTATAGAAAAATAGACAAAATGTTTAATAAACTCACAATTAATCCTCTTTGTATACATTATTAATGAAAAGATTAAATGCATTCAATTTCTCTGAGCCACACTGAGAAAAAATTAAGTTTTTATTTATTTTTTTTTTTTGAGACAGAGTCTCACTCTTTTGCCCGAGCTAGAATGAGTGCCGTGGCGTCAGCCTAGCTGACAGCAACCTCAAACTCCTGGGCTCAAGCGATCCTACTGCCTCAGCCTCCCGAGTAGCTGGGACTACAGGCATGCGCCACCATGCCCGGCTAATTTTTTTTAATATTTTTAGTTGTCTGATTAATTTCTTTCTATTTTTAGTAGAGACGGGGTCTCGCTCTTGCTCAGGCTGGTTTCGAACTCCTGAGCTCAAACAATCCGCCCGCCTCAGCCTCCCAGAGTGCTAGGATTACAGGCGTGAGCCACCGCACCCGGCCTAAGTTTTTAAAATATATGTATATTCCTGACTATGTATTTAGAGTTGAGAAGGTAGAGTCAACTCAAGAGTCTAAAATTGTTTTGAAACATTTAACAACCTGAAATCAATATTACACATGAGCATCTTTGGCTTTGAGGTGACAACCATTTTTATGATCATTATTACTGTTTTTTACATTAATGGTACTCAAGTCTTTGTGTAGCAGCAGGAAGAGTCCCTGATTAAATGTTTTCAGTGTGAATTTAGAAGGTCAAAAGAAGGGCAGGGTGAAAATAAATGAAAAGCTCTATATGGAGTGGAGAGATGGTACGTACACCAACCTGGATAGGTAGAAAGCAGTAACTCTACTATAGGACTTCAAAACCAGTGGGTCTTATGAATTCTATTACAGACAAAGAGAACTCTCCCAGCAAAATTCCATGTACTCCTATTCATTTATTATTTATTGAACAAACATTTGTTGGGCATATGTTACGTGGCAAGCACCACGCTGGGTGCTGGCTTTATAGCAAAGAGTAAGACACAGCCCTGTGCCCTAGAATACTTACACGCAGTCTAACAGTCCAATGGAGGGGAGAGAGACCACAGTAGACGATTATAATGCAGTTCCAGTGTGTTCCAGTTACTAAATGCTGTGTAACAAAGAACCCCAAAACTTAATAGATTAAAACAACCATTCCATTGTACCTATGGATTCTGTGGGTCAGGAATCTGACCAGGGCCTGGGGGAATGGCTAGACTATGCTTCAGGACACCTGGTGCTCAGCGGGGAGACTCCAGGGCTGGGGGCAGGAATGGGGGGACGGGGAGGTGTTTTTACTCACAGGTCTGGCAGTTGATGTCAGCTGTTGGCTGGGACCTCAACTGGGGTGGTCAACTGGAGCAACCTAGCTACATAGCTGGGGCTTCCGCGTGGCACGACAGCCCCAGGTAGCAGGATTTCCTGAGTAGTAGTGCAGGGCCCAAAGGCGAACATCCCCACCCACGGGGCAGAAAGTGCACTGCCTTTCATGACCTTGCCTGGAAAGTCACGCATTTTTTCTGCCACATCATCCTGGTTACAAGCAAGTTAGTAGCCCCCTTAGATCAAGAGCAGGGGAATTCGATTCTGCCTTTTGATGGGGGAGTGGCTGTGTTCTAGAAGAACAATATGCAATGTCGTTACAGCCATCTTTGGAAAATACACTCAGTTGAGGATGGTAATTTTTGAATGTCTTTGACAATCTTCCTCGCAAAATGTGAAACCTAATTTCCCTAATTCTTGAGTGCAGGCTGGACTTAGTGACTCTCTTCTATTAAATTAAGTGGCACAAATGATGCTTTGTGACTCCCAAGGTGAGGCCATAAAAAGTACAGCTTCTGCCTGGTTCTCTCTCTCCCTCTCCCTCTCTTTCTTTCTCTCTTTCTGCATCTCCCTCTCTCTCCTTCTCTCTGTCCTCTCTCATTCTGGAGGAAGCCAACCACTATGACATACAAGCGTGACGTCACTCAAGCAGCGCTCAGGCCCATGAGAAGAGGAATGGGACCCACAGCTGGTAGCTGGCACCAACTTCCAGCCTCAGTCAAGCCCCGGCTGACATCCTGACCCCACCCTCCCACCGGACCCCAAACCAGACCTGCTCAGCCAAGTCAGTCCTGAATTCCTGACCTCCAGAAACCGTCAGAGATAACAAATGTTTATTGTTATTTTAAGCCATGAAGTTCTGAGGTGCTTGTTACAGAGTGATAGACAACCAGCGCACACGGCATGATGCATAGGCTTGGAGGAGCATGTGCTGGGTGTGTGTGAAAGTCCGGGCTTGCTGGGTCAGGTGGGCTTCCTGGAGGAGGGAACACATGTGGTGAGTCTGAAATGGCTTGGACTGGGAATGGCAGGCTAAGGTATGTGAACTTAGGTATGCCAGGCAAGAATATTGGAATCGTGAGTGAATAATGGCCCAGGTGTAGTTAATTGTCTGTGAAATGGGGCCCTCTGCTTGGACTGGGCCGAGGAGGAGTAGAGCTGATGCGTTTACAGAGCCAAGACCAGGACCCGGCCCCAGCTGGGCGCAGAAATTCACCCGGCCCTCCCTGCCTGACCACCTGGGCGTCACCCTGGAGTTGCTAAAAATGCCGGCATTCAGGCCCCTCCCCTGACCTAAGGCTCCAGCAGCCCCCTGCAGAGGACAGAGGCTCGGTGTCCCTGGAGAGTCCTGCGCCTCACGGGCAGAGCTCTCGTGGGGAAATTTAGGTGACAGCCTTGAACCACAAGTGACTAAGAAAAGAAACAGAAAACCATCTTTCCTGGTTTCTACAAATGACTTTCTTCTGTGTTCTATTTTTTACCTGAAGTGCTCATTGAATAAAAATAAGACTTTAAAAAAAAGTAAGCTGGTTCCTGTAATTTCTTTTTCTTCTGGTACTTTACCGTCTCCCCTGGGACTGTGGTTCTCATCCATCCAGTCCCGGGGAAAAACGTCATCTTTCATTAATGACTTCTTAACCTTCTCCTTATCTGATTCGGTACTCGATTCAGTCTCCCCGAAAAGCCTCCCGTCCCCACTCCCCTGCCCGCTCATTCTCTCCAGAAAGGACCCGAGAGATCGATACTGCGGAGCAGCCTGAGCTGATCAACGGCACGTGGCTTCCTTTGCAGCCGCTGCCCGGCTCGCTGGCTGGGCTGTTATCTGGGGGCCAGGCGAGAGGCGGCTGCAGCTCTTCCTGCCGCCGCCCGTGGAGGGCCGTTCGGCGTCGCACTGCCCGTGTCCCAGGCGGAGACGTGTGTTCGTTCTAGCGGTAACGCAGACTGGGATTGGGACCTGCTCTTCTAGACCAGGCGGTAGAGGATCTCTGTGCTCATGAGTTTGGACAGCTCAGAAATTGTGCCGAACAGTCGCTACGTCAGAGACTTGAGCCGCCTGTGACGGCAGGGCACCCAAATCCTCTGGAACCGATGGGTCCCCATGTAAATTCAGACGTGTTGCTCGTTTGCCCCTGGTTCTTTACAAAGGGCAAAGGGGGGCTCATGGTGTACCTCGTCAGCGTAAGGAATGCGTGTGTTGAAGAGGGAAAGAGGAACAGATAATTGTCTCCAAAAGAATCGAAAGATGCGATCGTGCTGCAGTCTGGCTGTGCTCAGACACGGGCCCTTTCCTCCCTGTCCGGCCCAGCTCGGTCAGACGCTGGGCGGCCGTGGAAGGAAAGGAAGGAAGTGCAGGTCTCCCCACACATAATTGGGATTTTACCACAGTCACTTAGAAAACGGCATGTTATTTAAGATAAAACTCTCTGAATGCAGACAGCACACTCTGTTATTTACTGGCCTATGAACTCCTCCCGTGCTCGGCACATAGAGCTTAATGTCAATACCAGCGACGTTGAGTGCTTTGCACGTGCGTGGCAAACAGGTCAGCGTGCACTGTCGTGAGCCGTAGTCCATGTGATTTTCTCATAGAAGTGACGCACGTCTTACATCTCCCTAGCTGGAGCCCAGGCGAAGGACGAGTATGGGATTTCTCAAGCTTTCCCTTCTCCTCTGCGCTTGCTTCTTCCTTCCCCTCTCTGCACAGACTCAGCCCAGGGCAAGGCCAGGTTCCCGGAAGCCCTCTCTCCAGTGCCTTTTCCTTCCCCTCCGTCCCCTCCCCCATGTCATGCTGGCAGTGTCTGAGGGGAGAATGTCTCTGGGAGCCTGTCGTGGGCGAGCTGGGGTTCTCTGGGGCCGAGAGACCCAATCTTTACCCGAGAACTGATGTCATACCGAGGGTCATAACCCCAGGAGATTTCTACAGTGATGGTCACAACAAATGTGACTTCATTCCTTTACTCTTGGCCTGCCACTGTCACCCACAGGGGGACGATGGGGGTGGCAGTGTCAGTCTGGTCCCCCAAAAAGCAATGTGTGTGTGTGTATACGTATATGCGTGTATATGAGACCACATCTACAAAATATGTCCATAGGAGCCCCGAGGTGAGCGAGTGATTAGCTAACTGGGCTCTGTACCCCAGCCATGGAGAGACGTGAAAATAACCGTCACACCAGCCGTGGCTGGGACCAAGCCTAGGGACCCACCTGTGGTTTGTGCCCCGGGCGAGGCCTTGTCAGCCTGTGCTTTGAACGCTGAAAGAATCATAGGGGGTGGACGTGACAAGGACGTGGCACACCGAGGAAGTGGCAGATGGAGCCTGCTGCTGTTCACTGTTCTGGAGAAAGGGTTTGCACGTGTCTGCAAGTCTCATGCACAGTGTTGTGATGTATTATTTGTGCAGAAAACACTAAGAGGGTAATTAATTTTTTTGTAATTTCTCTATAATTACCAAACCACAATCCTTTTAAAACTTGCATTATTAGGCATGTCTAGTATATTGATATCCAGATGTTCTTTAGCATGAATATAGACAATCTGTCCTGAAGCTCACTGCACCATGGATTTCAAAAACAAATCCTAGGACTGCAGAGGAGGAACCAATATTAGCGGTAATTCTGGTATGTGCTGGTTTGAGGATTTTCTAGAATTTAAAATATAGAATCTTGGATAATATAAATGAGACATTTTCCTTTAAGCTAAGTAATCTTGTGTTCATTTGAAAAAACACGTAAGTTCTAGGTCAGCTTCCCTGCTAATATTCACATGCTCTGTCAGTGCAAAGGAAAAAAACCCAGAACGCATGAATGTCCCGGGCACTCTCCCGAGTTCTTTGCGCGTGTGAGCTTATTGAAACCTACAACAACCATTACAGACGAGGAAACTGAGGCATGGTGAGGTTAAATAACTCGCTTGTCACAGCTAGTAGGTTGGGTGGTGGGGCCACGCTGCAAACCGGACTGTGCAGTTACATATCTGAATTCAACATAAAATCCAGTCCTGCTGTGTCTTTCTTACTCTTGGTGGCCACGAAGCAACAGATTTCTCAACAGCAGCACTATTGACATTTAGGGCCGTGTCATTCTTCGTTGTGGGAGGCTGCGGTGTGCATCGTGGGATGTTTAGCAGCACCCCGGCCTCTACCCCTCACGCCAGCAGCAACCACCTCCCCAAGTTGTGACAATGAAAGATGTCCCCAGACATTGCCAGATGTCCCCGAGGGCTGGGGGGGAGGGGGTTTGCACAAAATCGCTCTCAGCTGAGAGCCACTCGCCAAAGAATGAAAATTATTTGAAGATTATACTTAGGTACAAGCCAGCAGTATGATTTAGAGAGTTTTATCATATTTAGGAAAGACTATAAATATCTTTTGCTTATCCACTTTTAATACTGAGAATAAGAAACACAAAACTCTTCAGTAAGCATATCAGTAAGTGCAATAAAAATGCATTTCCGTTCTTTATTATGGAAGAGTTGTGGGAAATATTTAACAATATAAAGCGAAAGAAGAGTGGAAAGAACAAAGTATAGGAAATGGAGGAGGAGTTGGGGGAAACAGAAATAGAAAATGCCTAACGCCGAAAAGAGAAAGCATTAAAATAGAACCAACAAGTTGCTAGCCTGCGGTTTGGATAAACCCTATGCATAGTTTGTCATTTCTGCTGACAGTGAGGCCGAGACCACATTTCAATCAATCAGCAGTGAATATTTATTGATGGTGACATTTCCTCTAGAGCCCAGGTAAGTGATTTCGTTCCCAGCCGTGCCCTCTGTGGGTGACCTCCCTGAGAGGGGGAGCGGCTGGGCCAGGCGTCTCCTTCCCGGACTGTCCTTCCCCCGCCTTCCCACCCGTCCTGTCCTTCCAGGAGTTGCTGCGGGATGACTGCTCTACGTTAGGAGCAGCAGGCAACGTAACGATGTCCAAGAAGGACGCGGAGTGGTTTGAGACAGGAAAGCAAGAGCACCTGGAGTGGTGCATGAGGCCAGCCCTGTGTCCCCGGCAGGCTGGCTCTGCGGGAGGAGGGGAAGCCGGGTGCTGAGAGGCGCAGGCGTTGCGAGGCTGGGAGTTGGGAGAGGGCGCTATCGCTGGAAGATCCAGAGGAGGAACCTACTAGGTTTAGATCTTGAACATATTTACAAAGATCACGTGGAATAAAATTCAAGAAATAAACATAAGCAGGTGTACTTACTTCATCAGGAATCTTTTAGAGCAGCATTTCCCAAACTGTTTTGTGGTGCACTAGTTCTCTGACACCCCAGCAGTGTGAATTGAGGGGTGAGTGCCCCGTCCCTCCCTGGAGGTGCTCACTGTCCCATTAGCCCATTAAGATGTTCTGAGACAAGTTCAGTGGGGAAGACATTGGTTTATTTCATTTTTTTCCAAGTGACCAATTTCCTAAAATACTCGCTGGCACCGCCTAATTACAGTTGCTGGGTTGGGGTTCTGTGGGAAAGAGTTTGGCAAAGTGGTTTTGTGTTGCTTTCCTGCAAAGCGCTCTCCACGGGCACTCTTCTGCGCTGTCCCCTCTGTTAAGCTAGAAGTTCTAAGAGAGCAGACTTTGCCTCTTGCTGAACTCGCCATGCCCGGGACAGTGCCGGGCTCGTGGTGGGTGCTCCCTGTGTGTCCGCTCGGCGAGGCAGTCCCCATCTAACAACTCTCCTGGCCGTCCAACTGGCTACTTATTCTTCCAGTTTTTCCTCGCTTTGCTTCTAGGATTTAACACATGGTTTTGAACTTTGACCCTTAACTCTAGTCTTTATCCTCACACCGTTGCTTCAGACCTATCTGGGACCTTAGGTTGCCCCCCTCCCCAGTCCGACCCCTCACTGACTTGATCACCCCTAGCCCAGGCACAGTGTATTATTTGATGTGACTTCTCTGTGGCCCTGCCAGCCTCCCTCCTTCCTTTCCAAACACTCTCCTCCCTAGCTTCCAGGACACCCTCTCTCCTGTCTCCCCACCAGCCTCCCAGACTCTCCAGTTCCTGAATTTTTCTTCACATTGCTTTACACGTTGGTAAAGGGTCAGCGCTCGGTGTCCAAAGCCTAAATTATTCAGTCCCAATGGCTGCATTCCTTTTCTCTGAGGTGAGGGGCCAGCTCGTTTAAGAACGAGGTTAGGATTATCCTTCTGTTTGGGGACTATGGCACCGGTAAAGCTCATTGAGTTAAGCCAGTCCTATAATCCTGACATCTGTAAGGGCTCTTGACTGTCGAGGCGTGCGGCGGCATTGCGGGTCATGAAGGCTTGTGAGAGCGAGCTGCCCGGGAGGGGGACAGCCCGCACACAAACGCTTTGGGAGAGAGTGGGATCGGAGTGGACCTGGGGAGTGTTCGCATTCGTGGCCTGCCTTGATGCCCAGGGCTAGAGAGTCGGCCCGCCGGCCCCACCCCTGCCAGAGCCAGGAGCGCCGGCGTCAGTGCCTGTGTCAGCGGCCCCGAGCGTGTGGCGAGCCTCCCTGACGGCCCCCAGTTTCTGTGCACGGGACAGAGAATGGCTTCCCGAGAGTTCTTTCCTCCTCAGACCGGCTGAAGGTGACTGAGGCAGGACACCCTCGTGTCTTCCACCGCTCGATGGAGTTTTTTAAGTGTCTCTTACCGTAGGCGTCGTGAACGTGCCGAGTGAACGATCACATTAAGCGCGCTCGAGGAAGCACTCTGGGCTTTCAGAGAGGACTGGCTACTGCACGAGCTGCTAACTGACGGTCGTGAAATTGCTGCGTTTCTAGATGGCTGTAAAGCTTGGAACGGCCACGTATTCATTGCAGACCATGTCACGTGATGAGGGCTTGCTTAAAAGGTGTGTATAGTCCAGTTTGCATCCCTGTCCAATTATCCTACAGGGCTTGTCTTCCCTGAGTAATTGCTTTTTTTCCTTTATTTGGGAAGACTGCCTCTGGGAAGGGAAAGCCAGACTCTCACCCTGAACATAGTAGCCAGTTTCTTGTTTTGAATTATCCTTCAATTTGGTTTTGGGTTAATTGGGAAATTTGCTTCAAATTCTGAATAATATTTCTGGTGTGGTTAAATTAAATTGTATTATATTATTTTGGAGAAAAGAATACATTCAATTTTGTATTTAACGTTTTTTTATCCCCAAGAGAGTCCCAATAAATAGTACTCAGCTGTTTTTCTGAATAATTTGAAAAATTAAGTAAAGACATGGAAGATGGTGGCCAAAATATTTCCTTTACTGCTGATAGAGCCTTCACTTGAGGTTACAGCTTTGTGTGCAGTGAGCCTCCTAACCAAACCCCAGATGGGCAGCTCAGCCCACCAGCCCCAGGCAGCCACCCAAGGCCAAGGAGGGCAGTTCCTGGGGCCAGTTGGGTTCACACTTGAGGAAGTGCAGAACCAAGCCGAGAAAGTCCGGGAAACCTTCCAGAGTGTACCAGTCATGTGAATTACTCCTCCTCTCCTGGGGCAAGGGAGCGAGGGGTGCGGGAACAGAAGGAATTCTCCCAGGGAAAGATCCTTCCTGGGGGAGTGAAGTATGGAGAGGTGTTCTTCTGTAAGAGACAAGTGTGTCTGATTATCCATGGAAACTATTTTATTCATTAATTTGTCAAATGTTCATAGAGCGTCTGCTACGTAGCAGGCACCAAGTCTGGTATCAAAAAGATGAACAAATTAGGTTTCCTCCCTCGAGTAGCAGTCTGTGGAGGAAGCAGACACACACACGCTCTCTACCAAGGACGGTGACCAAGTCTGGCCGTGAGGCTGGGAAGGAAGACAGGAGTGGCTCATAAGGTCATGAGAACATTGCCAAGGAGCTTTCACTTCGTCTTTTGGATCAGGGCTGTTCATTAGAGCTATAATGAGAACTGTATGTATAATTTTAAATTTTCTGGTAGCCACATTAAAAAAATATAAAGAGATAAGTAAAATTAATTATAGAACTATATCTTAACACGATCCATTCAAAATATTATCCTTTCAAAGTATATCCATTATTTAAAAAGTGAGATATTTTGTATTCTCTCTTGTTCCAAGTCTGCAAAACCCAGTGTGTATTTTACATCTACAGCGTATCTCAATTTGCACTAGCCACGTTTCAAATGCTTAATGGCCACGTGTGGCTAGCAGCGCCCACGGTGGACAGCACAGCTGCCGACAATGATCACTAACCCTCTTTTACCTATGGAGAAATTAAGGCTTAGAAAAATTAACTACCTTAAAGCATAATTGACTTTCATTTTCAACAATATGGCAGCTTAGGTTATTTTGCCCAGCCCTTCTTCTGTAAGCACCTAAAAATACCGGATAAAATATTTTTTAAAAATCTTAAAGAGCTGTCAAGATAGTAAGGACATACCAGGGCAAATCTAAGGCAGACAGGAGCCCAAAGAGTTTGTCAGGGAACCAGAAGCGCTTTTGAGAACATAAACTGAGTCGGGCAAACTTGAGCATCAGTGTTTCCCTGAGCGTGCAGCACAGACGTCAGAGCCCGGAGCCTGCCCTGGAATTTCAATAGGCGATTCTTCCTCCCTAAACCTGGAACCCTGAAAGGCTATAAGCTCAACAGAAAGATCAACCAAAAAGTAAATGCACCCCACGGGCCTAGTGGTCTACAAAGACATTCTCTTGGTTCTGAGTAGAGCTGAAGATGGCAAAAGTCCCTGAAAAGTTGTGGCCACAGAGCAGCCTGCTTGCGGATTCTCAGTGTGTATTCGCGTCACCGGGTGCTCTGGAACACTGCCAACCACTAAGCTGGTTTCAAATTGTCTCGGCCTGGGCACGTGGCAACTGTCAGGAACAAGCACCGTAAAAAGTAACCTAGGAGTCCTTTTAATTAACCAAAAGAACCTGTAGAAATTTTAAAAACTACTGAACTTAAAAATTCAGCATATAGGTTTAATGTCAACTTAAACACAACAGAAATGAATATTAGTGAACTAGAAGATGCATCAGAAGGAAATACCAAGAATTCAGCAGAGATGAAAAATATTTTGAAAAATGAGAAAGAGATTAAGCGTGTCCTTCTAGAAGAAGCAAGGGGGAGAGAAAGAGACAGCATTTGAAGAGACAATGGTGGAGAATTTTCTAGAACTTGTGAATGATACTAATCCAAAGATTCAAGAAGCCCAGTGAAACCCATGGAAAATAAAAGAAGAAAACATCAGACTTGGACATATCATAGTGAAATTGCAGAACACCTATGAAAGAAGATATTAAATGTAGCCAGGAGAAAAAAGACATGCCACCTTCCAAAGAGTGACAGACTAAATAAAGTTTGACTTCTTACCAGCAGGAGCAGGAGCCAGAAAATGCAATCACGTCTTTAGTGTGTGTTGAAAGAAAAAGTAGTTCTAGTCTAGAATTCTACACCCAGAAAAATAACTTCCAAGAATAATGACAAAATAAATACATTTTCAGATAAACAGTAACTAAGTTTGTCACCATCAGGTTTACTAAAGAAAATGCTAAGGACAAACTTTCAGGAAAAGAAAAAAGATCTCAGAGGATCTGGGATGCAAGAATAAAAGAAGAGAAAAAAAGGTGATATATGGGTAAATGTAGGTGAACACTACATAAAACAATCATAAAGTCAGGTGGGGTTAAAGTAAAAGGATAATATTAAAACATTAGGGCAGAATAACAAAAACAAATGAGGAAAGATAAATTGAGAAAATATTTTAAGAATGTAAAACGTCTAGTAGAGGGGAAAATGATTATTGCAAAATGAGAAAGGAGAAAGAAGAAAGACACATTGGAAACGTGGAACAAATAGCACAAAATAGGACAGTCCTATCAATCCAATAAGAGCAGTGCACCTCCCTGTACACTGTACAGCTCTGGTCCTGACGGGGAGAGGTGAGGTGAATCAAGAGTTGAAAGCACCATTGAAAGTAACAGTTCCATAACTTGTCCAAGACCATCACCAAGAGAACAGCATAGTCAGGAGTCAAACCCAGTCTGTTTGACTCCAGGGTCTCAGCTTGTTGATGCAACAACAGCCTCCTTGCCGTTGAATTTTGCCTATGTGAACTGTAACTCTTTTCTGCAACGACATCCTTACGAATGGAATGGTGTGGACGCAGCCTCCCAGCTCATGTGATCTACATCTAACAAAATCTTTGTTATTGATATCTTAAATGTCCATCTACAAAAGTCAGACAGCTGCAGTTTAACCTTGGATTCTTAATCTAGTTATTCAGTCCACACCTCCAGGATGTTGACAGGTGGGGAAAATACATATACATCTTTAATCTTGTCTGGCTCTAGTTTCACCCACCTGTGTAGCTGCTGGGAGGGAAATCTACCTGCCTGTATCTAGGGTGTTTGTCCTACTATGAGACAACCTAACTTTAGGGGAATGGGGGCTTGGCCCACTCTGAGCCAGCATTCAGAGTGACTTCTTTACAATTGAGTTTATGTCGCAATGGTATCATTTTCCTGGTTTCATTCAGTTCCGAAGAACCAAATTTTAACTGTTTTACATATTTCTTACTCCTAATTTGCAGTTCAGTATGGAGCTTACCAGTGGGGGGTTTGGAGTCAGGCCAGGGCCGAGTCTGGATTGGACACCTACGGCCTTTGCAATCTGGGTGTTTAGGTTAAATGCTCTATGGTGTTCTATCTATAAAGTATACTATAACTCTGTAAAACATTTGTCAGTATGCATAGCACGTTAATGAATGTTATTACACTTGGAATCAAATTGTTAGCTTTCTTAATATTCTTAAAGAATTTGAAAACCAATATAGTGAGGCTGAGGACATTTGGACACCAAGATTAGCAGTGAGTCCAGTGACTCTCTCTTCATGGGGCATGTGGCCTGGGAAAACACCTCCTCTGGACATCTGTGTATATTTATCAAAAGCAAAGAATAACCCTCGACTATGGTTATAACTTTATAGTCTCTGGATAAATACATCCAGTTACAACCCAAGAACCAAAGCGTTGACTTTTCTAATGATGAGTTCCTTTCTGCTTGCCTTTATACTGGAGGTGGATATTTCAGACCGTGTGTGCACAGTTCCTTTTTCCCTTCTAACCTGTTAGGACTCAGCATGTTCTAATCCTCCTTTACCGTTCACATGATGAGAGTGTGAGATTTGGAATATTCAGAAGTTAAGGTGGATTGAGAATCTTTCTACTCCTTTGATTAACATCCTCAAGTCTGAGGATCTGACAGCACTTTGTGTCTGCTCTCTTCTGGGGAATCTTCCATTAACTCTCTGTTGATGGAGCGTAGATAACTACAACCAGTTGGGAGGCAGGGGGAGAATCTGCCAAGACCATACACCTAAAATGATATTTTATGCATTTTCTTTAATCTTTTTTATGGGATAAATATAAAAGGATCAACTCACCCTGCCTTTTAAAAAATTAACAGACTTTATTTTTAAAGAGGACTTTTAGGTTCACAGAAAAATTGAGCAGAAAGTACAGATAGTTCTCACATCCTCCCCTCCCCGAGGCACACTCTGACACTTACCCAGCATTAACGTCAGGGTACGTTTGCTATAGTTGATGAGCCAATGTTGATACGTCATTACTCGCTACAGTCTGTAGTTTACATTAGTGTTCACTCTTTGCATTGTACATTCTACAGGTTGTGACAAATGCATAATGTCATGTACCCACCGAGGTCCACTGCCCTAAAACTCCCCACGCTCCCCTGTTCATCCCTCCCTCCCTCCCCCACCCCCTAGCACTTCCCAATACATGGTCACATTTAAGACCCAACTTGTCTAAATGACATCAGCTTGATGAAGTCACCCAGTTTTGTTCTACTTCCTGTATTTTCATAGAATCTGAGATGTCACTGATTGTAAGCTGCATCTTCATCAAGTACCTCTAGGAAAAGAAAAGAAATCCTCCAGTTAAACTAAGGGACGCCATCGATAGTAAGACGCATCCTAATTTCAGCATGTTTAAAAAGCGATCTAATGAGCATCTCAGAACTGACAGAATAGAGTGCCCAGGCCTGCACAACACACAGTGCTTTACTGAAAATGAAAACCATCAGAACTGCACTTAAGGTTGGCATTTGGCCTTTTATGGGCAGAAGCGAGAAGGGCGTGGAGGGCAGTGGGTGAGGAGAGGGCGGGTGGAGATGTTGGTTCTGTCCCCCGACCCCCGCCTCGTTCCTTACCCCCAAGCCCCCCCACCGCCCCTTTCCTGCTCCTCCATCCCGAGGCGCCCTTTCCCTGACCCCTCCCACCGCGCTGAGCCTGTGACCTCACCCTCCAGGGCACGCCACGCTAGCGCCCGCTAGCTCAGCACACTGTCATCAGGCTTCGCGACAGGATCCAGAGGGGGAGGACTAGGACGGTCCACAGATGGAAATGCCTCCTAGTTCTTGGCCTTGGTCTTCCCAAGGCGCCGAGCCGTCGGGGTTTAGCAACACAGTCTTGTGGCCACTCGCCGGCTTCATAACTTGATTAGGTAAAGCTCAGACAAGCCGTGGTGAAATGACTTCTCGGAGACCTTTGAAAGATTGGGGAGTAATTGAAACACAGATTTATTATGTAAAAATTGTTAAGATTGTAAGAAACACGTGTTCTGCACGTGCACGAGTGTGGCAGAGTGGAAGGGCTGTGCCCTCAACTGCCAGGGTGGCCGCCCCCAGCGTAGTGACTTTGCGCCCAGAATCTGTGTGACCTTGGGAAAGCCACGTCTCTTCCATTTGTCACTTGTAAGGTGGGTTGTGATGCCCATCGCACCAGGAGGCTCTCGGGGTTACGCGCAATGGCATGTGTGGACCCGTCGCCGGCTGTTGGACCCTGAGGTGCTATTGTCAGTTCACCCCCAGGCCACCTTCCTCGGTGCTCGTGACTGCCGCTGGGCTGATAAGAACTCAAATCACCAGATTTAACAAATAAAAATTCAGGACACCCAGTGAAATTTAAATTTCAGATAAATAACAAATAATTCTTTAGTACATAGCCGAAATACTCCCTGGCTCATAATTTAGTAGGTCTTCCATTTAGTATTGCATGGGATGTACTCGTGCTCAAAGATAATTTGTCGTTTATCTGATATTCAAATGTAACTGCATATAATCTAACTGTATTTTATCCAGGAACCTTAGTAGGGACAGAACAGTGCCTTGTCCAAAACACTAGTAGGAAGATTCACGTGGAACAACGGACGTGAGGACAGGACCTCAGAGTGACGGGTGACTTCATACAGAGCAGGCCTGGGGAAAAGTATCCAGCTTACACATTCTCTTTGATCATTACAAGTTGCTCTTCTGAACAGGTTGGTCCTGTGCTAGGGAAGACACAAAATTGAACATCCTTGGGGTCTGCTAGGCTGAACTAAGGAAGCAATGTTTTCTGTGAAGAAAATGTTTTTTAAAAAACAATTCCAGAGGAGTTTCTCCTTTACGTTTCTGTCCTCAAAAATTATTTTGGCAATTGTGTATATTTTAGCATCTTAATTTTTTTTTTTTTTTTTTTTGAGACAGAGTCTCACTGTGTTGCCCGGGCTAGAGTGCCGTGGCGTCAGCCCAGCTCACAGCAACCTCAAACTCCCGGGCTCAAGCGATCCTCCTGCCCCAGCCTCTCGAGTAGCTGGGACTACAGGCATGCGCCACCATGCCCGGCTAATTTTTTGTATATATTTTTAGTTGTCCGATTAATTTCTTTCTAATTTTAGTAGAGATGGGGTCTCGCTCTTGCTCAGGCTGGTCTCGAACTCCTGAGCTCAAACAATCCGCCCGCCTCGGCCTCCCAGAGAGCTAGGATTACAGGCGTGAGCCACCGCACCCGGCCAGCATCTTAATTTTTTATCCTTTTAAAAATTATATGGCATTTCATTATATATTTATGTATATTAAAACCACATTTTAATATGTACATATTTCTCTGTGAGTAATGAATTTGAATTATGAAAATAAGCCTGATTATGTTTCAGTGAGGGGAAGGTGAGAGGAGACATGTACCAGATGGAAGGTCAGAGCAGGTATTTATCTTATGTAGATTTTCAGGTTTTCCAAACATGTTAGTAATTTCTTAACCTTGCTTTTAAAATAAAAAAAATTTTGAATAGGCTTTAGGCCTATGCTGTCCTTCACTGCTTTGTGCGGTGATTTGGATCTTGGTGAATTTTCTGGCAGATAAACACTTCGCGCTGTGCGCAGGTCGCTGAATGACAAGTATCTGTTGGGAGCGCTGTGCGCAGACCCTGCCATGCTGCTGTGGGCACAACGACAGAACGAACGAGACTAAGATCCCTGCTTCATGGACTGCACACTCTGTGCTAGAAGGAAAACAGAGCAAAGAAAACAGCCTAAAACTGGAATGTGAGCAAGAGAGCGAGCCTGAGAGATAGAGACTGGGAGGAGGGGATGGAGCATCCCACCGCCGCCGCTCGGGTCCTTTGGCTCTAATCGCCCTTAGGTGTTGTTGACAACGCTTCCCTGAGGGATAGGGTGGCATTCCTTGTTTACAGCTACACTGAAAGCGGGCAAGTTATGTAGCAAGCCAGTGCCGTAAGGGGGTAAATAACGGAATGGGATCCAAATTCAGGTCTGACTTCAAAGTACGAGGCTGTGTCCCTCGGGGGGGATTTAAGAGAGTCAAAGAGAGAAATTGCTCCGCTGGAGGTGAGGGTGGGAGTGCGAGCTTATCTGAGCTGAAACGGGAAGACAGAAAAGAGCTGGACGTCCTGCAGAAGGGAAGGACCTTTCAGGCCAAGAGAACAGCTTGAGCAAGAGGCCAACGCTTGGGGCGGATACAGAGAATTCTAGGTAGTTCCAGGAAAGCACGCGCTTCCGCTTGACTCTGGCTCAGGACCCGCGGTGGAAAGACGAGGAGCAGGAGGGGGTGGCCGAGGAGCCAGGACTGGCTGTGGGACCTGCGCATCCTCTGGTTGACAGCGGAGCCAATGAAGGTGTTCAACGGTGGTCAGGTGGTGACCGGGCACAGGATGGGGTGAGGGGCGGGGACCTTGGAGGGAGACACCAGACAGAAGTCATCAAGGGACGGTGAGGCATCACCGCAAATGGAAACACGGCTCATGGCAGGGACACAGAAGCGGGCAGCGGACAGCTGCGGGCCACGGGCCTGGCACAGATGACCCGTGAGTTGCTCTTGGAAACCCGCTGCGTGGCTGTTGGCAGTGGACTCCCAGGAGACAGCGGGGGTTGGCGCAGGCTGGCAGAGTCTCCCACAGGCTGGCTGGACCTGGGACGAGTCACCACATTCCAGAGTCTGATCCCCGGTTTTGTACGCTAAGAAATTTGATATGTTCTCATTTTTAATCAGACTCCAGCTGACTGGCGTGAAGCATGAGTGCCTTCACATCAGTCGTCAGGAGAGCGCCCCAAAGTCACTCTGCAAAGAAATAGGGGGGCCAAGACTCCCACTTCTGGGGCCTGAGTCCCATGTGGCCAAGACGAGGCCACAGAGCTTTCCTTGGCCACAGTGGGAACAATGGAAGATTTTGAGAATTTCCCAGTACTCCATGTGGTAAGCAAAGGGAGGACAGAAAAGTGATACTTTTATACTTTGGAACTTTAGACCTTTTAATCTCTTCACATATAATGGCATTGAAATGTAAAGTATTTTCAAATTGCATTTTAATCTTCATCAGTTTCAGAAATTAAAGAAAAAGGAAATCCATGCATGCCCTTGGTGTGCATTTTACAGGTGAATATTTTCACCTGAGTTGTGTCTGTGTCTCCATCCTCGCTGCCCCAGGGAAGAGGCAGCGATGCCGGAGCAGGACCGAGGCGTTTCAGGTGACCCCTGCTGCAGGCGCGTTGCTTCCGGACTTAGTCATCCGTGGAAGAGGGAATTTGTTTCCTTTAACGTTTTCATTATGAAAAACTTAAATCTATGTAAGAGTAGGGAGAATAGCATAAGGATTTTCCATAGTCACAGCATCTGGATTTAACTTTAAATATTTCATCAGACTGGCAGTTACTGAATTATTAATTCATCGATTGATAGAAATTTATAAAGTAAATTCCAGACACTGTATGTCATGAAATCTCACTCCAAATCATCATGACGTGTGTTTCATAAAGAATAAGGACATCTTAAAAACATAGCCACAATGTCATTACCACAACGTTTGAAATTAATAGTATTTTCTTAATATCATGTAATACCATCTATATTCAGATATATCCAGTTCTCAAGCTTTTTTTTTTTTTTTAACATTTGGAGTGTGTAGCTCAGGAATTTAGCCGGTACATCTCTGAAGTCTCCCTTAATTTAGAACAGACCCTCTCACCCACCGCCTTTCTTTTCAATTGCCGTGGACTCGCGCAAGAGCCCTGGGCATGTGAGCGCTTGTCGCAGGGGTGTTTGGCCCGCGCCTCCCTCCCCCGACTCACTGGGGACCAGAAGTAGATGTAGACGCTTGGTGCGTTCGACGTGAGGCCCAGGACCCCCCACAGCAGGCGGCCTTGCCTCCCGGTGTGCCGAGCGGGTGGTGGTCGGAGCGTGTGGTCTGCGTGCTGATGGTGCTTTGTTAATGCTGCGTTCTCGTTGCTTCAAGGCCCGTCGTAGTCAGATTGGTAGTCCTGCCAAGTGCCCAGATGGGGTGGAAACCTGGCAACTGGATTGTCCCCGAGGTCTGACTGGGAGCCTGTTGGAGGAGACGTGTTGGCCAGGTTCAAGAGAGAAATGAAGGTGGCCGCAGAGCCGGGAGGAAGTGAGGACAGACGGGGCGATCGGAGGATGACGGAGGAGGGAGGGGAGGCCCAGCAGGCGCTGAGGGGGCCAGGGCTGCACAGAGCCAGTCGTGTCCAAACCCAAACTCCGGGTCGCCCTCCTCTGCCCCTGCCCCTCCCCCAGGCTTCCCAGCCCAGTGAACAGCAAGTCCCGTCCCCGGCCGCTGGGGACAGAGACTGTGGACTTGCTCCGCACCCTCCTCTGTCTCTCTCCTCTGCCCGTCCAGCAGCAGGTCCCGCTGCTCTACCTGAGGCACGTCTCCTGGGCCTGGGGGCTCTGGCCTCCTCCCGCCCCCACCACAGTGACCCACTCCCCACGTCTGCCCCCGTCTCTCCCCCGCCTTCTCCCCTTCAGTGGTCTCGGAGCCTTGTGTGCGATACAATTACCGTGGGGTAGCGTTAACAGTAACAAGCCGGCCACTTACCGTTTACCTGCTACGCGCATCATGCTGGCGCCGTGAAGACGTGGTCTTACCTGACACCCTCCGCATCTGCAAAAACGTTTGCTCTGCCTGTCGTATAGACGGGGGCACGGCGAAGAGCCAGAAGTCTCACAGCACGTGGCAGCACCAGGACCGGAGCCCGGATGTGCCTGGCTCCCAAGTCCACCGGCGGGATGGAGCGCCTTGCTGTCGGCAGAGCTTTCTCCTTTCCCTCGCGCGCTGCTTTGTGACTGCTCAGCCGTCTCCCTGGCAGTCAGCTCGGGGAGGGCAGGGGTCCTGTCTGCATGTTTGGTGTCTGTCGCTTGCACCTCCAGGAGTGCTTGTGCACGTTAGGGGACCACACGGCTTGTGCCAGGCCCTCGCTGGGTACTGGAGTCGCAGCTGAGGTTAGTGAACGAGACAACACTGTCCTGTCTCACGGTGCCTGTGGGCCGCAGCAGTGCTATAATCACAAGCTGTGACAGGGCTGCGGAGGGTGCCGGGGTCGGGGCAGGGTCGAGAACTGGCCTTGCACAGAGAGGCATTCAGGGACGTGGCACGTAGGGGATGGGAGCCACATGGAACCATTCAGCTTTGTCTCAGCACTCCCGGGTGGTTGCGCTTTGGTGCTTGTCTGTGCTCCGTGGCTGGTAAGGGAATGGGTTGGCGCTGCCCATCCAGTGACTTGGAAGAAATCAGTGCAGCAGTGAGAACATCTTTCTACGCAGCGATAACAAACTGCCCCTTTGTCCCTCAGTCGGGGCTGGAAATAGGTACTTTTTATTGTCCACTTCTGTGGAGGGAAGGGGAGTGTTTTTGTTCATTCGTAATGATGCTGATAGCTTACCTTTGCTGGGAACTCACCGTGTGCTATACCCTGAGCGCCTACTATGTGTTATACACTTTAGCTCTCACAAAAGCCCACGCGGCAACCCTGTTCCAAAGGTTAGGACAGCGCGGCACTGTGCGGTTAACGTGCCCAGAGTTCCCCAGTGCTCACTGCTTGGAAGCCAGGCTGGTGGTGCCTTCGAGAGCGTTCTAGTCTCCACCACAAGCCCCAGCCTCGAGGAGAAAGGTTTCCAGGAGCAGCCACGTGAGCCTTTAAAACCCAAGTCTTGGCTGGAGCCAAGGTCAGACCCACCTGCCTTTACGTGTGTGTGGTGGGGGGTGGGCGTGGGGGAGGGAGGAAGCCCTCCGCCTGTGTACCCCACTAACGGGTGATGAAAAGTGGGCACAACCCACCCACCTTCCCAACACTGTCAACTTTAAAAATTCATTTCAGAGTGCTGTGGAATCAACGACATTCAACAAGTTTTGTGAACATTTCCTACCCTTTAGAATTTTCCTGAGCCTTCCACATGGGGAATTAATTGGTCGTCATTGCCTGAAAAAAGAGCTTTCATGTTCTCACAAGCTCTTGCAGAGAACAGTTTAGTAGTTTTCTTCAGGCCTAGTCGTGGCGACGCTAACCTCCCCTTGGCCTTCGGGTGCGGGACTCCGGCCACAGAAGCGCGGTTCTCCTTTACTCCCGGTGCCCTGAGCGCCATGAGTGGGAGCGCGGGCGGGTATTTAGTGCTCTTTGATGGGGTGTGGAAGTTTCGCAGTTAGTCACTTCCCAGGCTATTAAGCAATCCGTACATCATCTCACGCCGCGCTTCGGAGCTCTGCAAACGCAAGCGCACAGGGTCGGGATGGACTCAGGCTTCCTGACTGATTTTCCCCCGAGGTGCTTAATCAAGAAATGTACATCCTTTGCCTTCTCCAACACCCTCTTCTCCTTCCCTGGAGGATGCTGTGGAGTCCTTCTCATTTTTTCTTCTGCTTCTAAACCCTTTCACAGACTGGGGTCTAGGCTGAAATGGTCCAGAACGTCACTCCTAGAAGTGGCTTTTCCCCCAGCTTGGTGGGCAGAGTCCTGCCCCTAGCGTGGCCCAGAGGACGGAGGACGTGCGAAATAAACGTGTGTTGTGGTTCCTTCCAGAGCTGGTGATGCTGCTGGAGTGGTGGTCGGGCACGGAGTGCACGCTCTACACTGACCCGCGGGCCTACGCCAAGTACGGGAAGGAGAACGCCATCGTGGTTCTGAACCACAAGTTCGAGATTGACTTCCTCTGTGGCTGGAGCCTGGCCGAACGCTTCGGGGTCTTAGGGGTAAGTCGGACATGCGCTTACACACCTGCCTCTCGCGTCTCTCTGGTCCGGCACCGTCACTTGCCTCTTTGCTCTCCGGCATTCCGAATTTGCAGAAGAATCGACAGTTTCTACTTGATGAAATGTTCTTAACAAACTGCTTTTCGTTCTTGCTTGGAGTCAGGATTAACGTCTTCTCACGAACAAAATAAGAGGTCCTCGCCGATTGCTACCCACCCGGCATCTTACATACAATTAGTTCATTTAATTTTTATGGAAACATTTATGAGCAGATGACACACCACCCTCCCTTTTTAAAAAACTAAGTTACAGAGTTTAAATATTCCGCTCAGGGTCATATAGCTGTAGTTAGATTTGGGTTTGAACTTGTCTAGTTTGACCTCAATTCATATTTTTAATTACTGTGCTCTACTGCTTGCCTGGCTACCAGGCAGAACTCACCTCTGCGTTTTGATCACTGTAGGCTTAAGAACGTCGAATCCCGAAGGCAGAAAGTTTGAATTGGAGAATTTGGAATTACTATGACATTCTGTTTTTCTCCAACTGGTTTGACGACTTCTTGCATGTAGCCTGCATGCCTTTGGAGCTGGGTCTCTTCAGTTGACTTTTGTCATCTTTAACACACCAAGGCGCATAGCAATTGAGCTGTATCATATAACTGAGTGTAATTCATCATCGGCACTCGGTGTTCCGGCGGGAATCACAGCGCCCATTGGTCCGGGCTGGGAAAGGTCCCAACAGTTTGCACCAGAACTTGGAGATCAGGTTTTGCATCTGGAAACAATGCCCTGCCTACAGGCAAGGGGGCTGCTTGTGTCACAAGTGTTTTCTGTAGCCCATGCAGACAAAATCATGGTGTTTAGAATGTAGAAGGTTGGAGATGGGGCCTTGAGACCATGGAGGACAGATGGAAATAGATTTCGTGGGTCTGATTCCTCGGGGCAGGTGAAGATCGCCTCCTGCCAACAGTGTCTCCTTTCGTTTTCCCATTTATTTATCCAGTGCTAACTCTCTGTGTGTGTATGTGTTCAAATATATTTTCAGCAACAGAAGCAAAAATTCTAGTCTCTTCCTTTCTCTGTTTTAGAGACCTTGGGCAGAGATCTCAGTTATAGTTTTGTGGCTTTTTTCTCCCTGAGGTGTGATTACCCCTTAGAACATCATAGTCCTCGTAGCCCTGTCATGGACACCAGTGGTTCTGTTCCAGGTGGAAGGGTGTGCAGTGCCTGTGTGTCTTGGCCGTCGGGACACCTGTCTCACTGCCGCCCCGTCTCCTGGAACACATGTGGCAGTTTAGATGCAGCTGGTGATTTTCCAGGCTTTCTAAGTGGTTTCTGGAAGTGTTTGTGCTTACATATGGGACCATTTACAATTTGTGGGGCAGGAGTCCTCGAGATAGAGCAAAAGCCTGTTGGACTTAGGGACACTTTCAAATCCCTGCTACCCCCTGGAGCTTTATGGCCATAAGCTCAGTCTGTGAGCCATTTGCCACCTTTATGCTGTTTCTAATCCTTATGATGTTACTATCCACATATTATAAGTAAACTCTCAGAGCCTCAGTTTCGTTAAGTGATTTGCCCAAGGACAGTAGCTAGTAAGTCTGATTTCAAGGCTTCTTCCCCCGAAGGTGCTGGGATGACAAGCTGCAGCGGCCCCAGGGGCCAGAGACCTGCCCCAGAGACCCAGCCCTGGGCTGTCACGGAAGGAGCCAGCCCCACTGCGGGCCGGACCAGGCCTCATCCTGGGGGGTGGGGGCCGTCACTACCCTCCTCGAGTCAGGGGTGGAGCCGGCAGGAACCAACAAGCTGGGACACAGCAGAGGAGCTCAGAGAGGCACACAGATGGCAGAGGTGGCAGGCAGGGGGAGACAGGCACCAATAGGTGGAAAAGGTGAACCCCGCATGGAGGAGAAGCAACACATGGAGAAGGGGACCCAGGCCCGGAGACAGGGAGAGGCTTCCGTGCAGCAGTAACTGGATCTTAGTACCATTCAGGGTTTTACTCCCAAAGGCTTTGAAATCCGTGATCACTTGGCAACTACGCACAGGGCAAGAGTGCTGATGAGCAGGAAGTCGACAGAACGCTGTCCCGTCCGCAGCATGGAGACTTCTCGTCTCCACCCCGATCTCTTACAGGAATACCATCGTTTATCACCGTGAAAACCCACACAGCAGTGCCACGGGTGCAGGAGCGGGAGCATTGCCATTGATTTTGGAGACTGTTTGTAGGAGTTTCGGAGTCTTAGGAAACCCCACCTGGGGTGGAGTAGGCAGGTCACAAAGCCGATGCCACTCTGCGCTCACGGGAAGTTTGGGAGCCTTGCTCGGTGGGGCCCTCAGGTTTTCTGGCTTCTTGCTAAAGTGCTTCCTTGAGCCTTGAGTCCCCATCAGAACTGGAGGGAGAGTGGAGAGGGGGTGAATCGCTTTCCCCCTTCTCCAGACACGGGAGAAGCAGCCAGTGCCGTTGGAGGAGAGGAGGAGGGACTCAGGAGCCTTCACCGGGGCTGGCCGGCTCCGGCTCCGGTGCGGACGACCAGACTCTGCTCTGCCAGGGGACGTCCTCCCCGCGTCGCAGGGCATAGTCCTGCCCTCTGTTAGGGGGGCTGCCGTCAGGTGGGGCACACGGGGTAGGTGAGATGTCTCTTTCCAGGTGCCTGTTAATTTCTGCTACCCTTGAAGAGGTAAGAAACAGCCTCTTGTTATAATAAATATTAATTGTTCAGCAGTATCTTTTGTCTTCAGTGACCTTCCGAGAAAACACTGCCTATTCTTTTTTTTTTTAAATAGCACATGATGTTGAGATCCTTCTGGAGTCTGAGGAATTTGCTTTTTAAAGCAGAAGGAAAAAAAGAAAGTTCGTGACTAGGCATTTTTCATCCTCCCCTATAGCAGCCTAAGTGGAAATGAGTTTAAACTGAAATCAAATGAAATTTCCAGAAATTCTTGAAGGTGGTGTTATTAAATGTTAAACTGGTTTTAGGGGAAAAGTGATAGAAGTCTCTTTAAAAGAATAAAAAGCTTTCAGTCTTTTCAAAACAAAACACTTAAGATCCTGTGTGGCCGTGGTCATTCCAGTGACCCGTCGTGGGAGGCTCTGGTTCCCCTGGGGCAGCAGGTCCTGGGATGGGCCAGGCTCCAAAGGCTTCAGTTGTGACCATGGGCTCACAGGCCGACTCTCCCCTCCCTGCGGCTGAGCGTGACATGTGGGCACCTAAGGTGCCGAATGAACAGGTGTGCGAGCAAAGGCTCAGGTTCCTGCGGTTTCAGGTCCCTGTTTGCTTATCTTCATGCCTCAGTAAAACATGCATGTGCCACTCGCCGGGAACCCCAGCAGGCTGCATAAGGTCACGACGGTGAGGCCTCTGCGCTGTGCCAGGCCCAGCGAGCAGTCTGTGAGCAGCAGCTGTTGTGTCAATATTTGTCTGAATTCTTAGGCCAAGCCGGGTATTTTTCGCCAGATCCTTAAAGAAGCCGTGTTGGTTAGTTATCCAAGCAGCTCGATGAGCCCACAGTGAGTGGCTTAAACCAACAAGCATGTCCAGAATGGTCTCTGTTTGCGTGGTCGGGAATCCAGGTGTGGCTGCACAGGTGCGAGCTCTGCCTCCGAGCTCACTCACGGCTCCTCGCCAGGACTCCATCCCCACCACGGGGCCTCCCCACAGGGTCTCCCTGGGACGTGGCAGCTGCTCCCCCCAGGGTGAGCCATGCAAGAGGGCGGGAACACCCGACACGGAAGCCATAGGCCTTTAGTGACCAGCGCGCGGAAGCGACGTCCTTCCACTTCCATCGTATGCTGTCGGTAAGCGCAGCCACGCTCCAGGGAAGCGGGGTGGGCTGCACGGGGCCGGATGCCAGGAGGCCAGGATCACGGGACCCCCTCAGAGGCTGCCTGCTCCACCATGGCATGACATCTAGTCTGAGACCGTCACTTTTCCCATTTAGTAATTCTCGTAGGGACATGAGACGGCTGGGCCTGAAAACATGGAAACGTTGTATCTCTTTGCACAGAGACAGGAGGAGGAGAACTGAGGCGTTATCCCTCAGCAGAGGCTGCTCGAAAGCTCTGCATGCCTGTTAAACAGAGGGGTTCTCGGTGATGATGAAAGCAGTGGGTGTATCTTCAAAACGTGTCCAGCGAGTGTTGTGTGTGCTTTCTGCAGGAGACACTGTGCGGGGTGCTCTGGATTGCGAGGTGCTGTCCTTGCCCTCCGGACTGCACAGCGCACAAGGAGAGGTCACGAAGGGGCAAACCCACATGCCTGCCACACAACGGGGCGGTTAACAGGGCAACAGATACGGGGGGACATTTTCACTTGGGGCGGCGGGGCGTGGGCGGGCAGGGGCGGTTCCGGTGCGTTTCGCCACAGAGCAGCCAGCGCAACACGGCGACAGCAACAGTGGCAACCTGGAGGTCCCCTGTCTGTTCTGGGTGTGTGCTGGGGAGGTCCCAGAGGGCTTGGGAGAACCTGGGCCACTGTGGCAAAAGCGGAATATTGGGGGGAGTGAGGAAAGGGGGAGGTTGGTGTTTGGGCATTTCTGTTTACCAAGCTGTGGGGAAGAATTTCACTGTTTTAACAACTGGCGTAACATTTTGGTCTTCCCGGCACATTGACCGTTGGCCCTGGGGATGGCGAAGGTGAGGGCTTTGGGACAGGCTTGAAGAGTGGGCTCAGCTTTAGGAGGGGCTGAGGGGTCTAGGCGAAGGGGTGATTATGAGGAAGGGACAGAGGTGGGAAGCCAGCAGGCTAGGTCCTGAAGGGAGATGAGTGTGACGGGCCCACACGGTGAGGGTGTGCACGGTCACCCTGGTCCCGGCTGTGGCGGCAGAGTCTGACGCACTTGGTGACACGTGATCCACCCCCACAGCTGCGTTTCGCGGGCTGCCAGCTCTGGGTCTCCAGGTCCCTGTCGGGGGTGGGGGGTCTCTGCACCGTTGAACCGAGTCAGAAGGGTCTGGGTGTCAACGCTGCTGTCTGGCTGAGTGCAGGAATGACCTACACAGCTCTTGGTGAAACAACAGGCAGTGTTATAAAACCCACAAAATTCACCCAGAAACTGAAAGGAGGACCGAGCCCAAACTTTCGGTGTTCTCATCTAACTTTGCCAGGACACTTCTGATCATTAAGTGTGGCTCTTTCTGTACAAGATCACACATGTTTGAAAACCAACATTGCTTGAATTTTAATTATAAAAGGATCACTTTTCTAACCAAAATTTCTCTACAAGAAAAATGCCAGTGCAGATTTGTTCGTAAAGGCTACACGAATGTTGTTTCCTATAACCCCTGCCAGTTAGAACATTCCCCCAAATTGCAGGCTTCCTGTGTTTTGTCTTTGAACATCCAGAATTTAGCAAAAAAAGGGGAATCTTTTGAAAGATGAATCTACGTCTTCTGTGCTCAGGCATCAAGAACGATTATTCTTTTTCTTCCACTTATTCCAGAACCATCCTCTGGTGAGGGTGGCAGGGCAGAGACGGAACATGTGTAGGCAAAACCAACGACAGTGGCTTAGAGTCCCAGAGATGTGGACCGGAACTCAGGTTCCTGTGTTTACCAGCTGTGTGACCTTGGGGAGGTTTTCTGACTTTTCTGAACGTCTGTTAATTTCCATCTCGTGGTGTGATAGGAGTTTGATGAAATAATGTATGCAAATACCTAGTTCAAGTGCCTAGCGCAAAGTAGATGTAAAATAATTATTCATTTCCCTGACCCTGATTAGCTCCCCTTCCCTGACTGTTTTCATATTATGAAAAGTAGGATGAGGTGGAGTATAGGAGGGAGCGCGAATGTTTTCCTAGTGGGATTGGCCCAGCTGTCTTGCATGAGACCCCATGCAGCTACACCCCCCATTGTGTTTGTGCGACACAAAGCACTGTTCCATTCGACTGTACCCCAGTTTCTTCATACATTCAATCTCGTCGAGTGCTCTTGGGCTCAAGGGAGGTTAGAGGTTTCCAGATGTGGAGGAGTGTTTTCGGCAGCACCCTCCCCCCAATGCTGGGATGACCTGGGCACTGGGCAAACGCCCTCCGCCCCCAGCACCAGTCCCAGCAGCGGCTCTGTCGGCCTTGCTCTGAGGAGCAGCTGTCATACCAGGGCTGGGCAGGGCGCTCTGCTCTGCCTCTCGCCACGCACCAGTTGGGCCAGGCGTGCTGAGATCTGGCACCATGTGGATGAGGAATCCGACAGAATGGTGACAAACAGGGTAGCCAGGAAAGGAGGGGGCCGCCCAGGGAAGTGCAGCTGCACCTTGAGCTCATGATAACCGAGCGCGGGCCTGGAAACAGCAGTGCGTGCTTCATCTGTGGAAGTCTAGTCCCATCTTTGACATACCACGGTCGTCTTTTTCATTGAACAGAATCCTCTGGCAGTGTCTTTAACAAGCCAAAGTCTGATCACACTGACCGTTTGTGAATCCGGGCTTGCTTAAAGCAGCAGGCAGCGTCGGGCTTCCTGCCTCCTGCAAACGGCCCTCAGGAAAGGATACAGCCTGTGGCGTCTGCACTGCATGGACTCCGTGTCACCCACTAACTGCCCCCTTTGCCACGCCCACCTCCTGCGTGCTCGGGGCCCTCCTGCGGCCCCATCCACCTGTGCTTCCTGCAGCCGTTCTGCAAGCACCTACTGGCTACCGTGGCACAAGGAAAATAGCTCATGTCACCTTCTGCCCTTGGGGGGAGTCCTGTTCCCCACTTGCCCCTTAACACCTCTGCTCCATCTTCCACCTACTCGGACTCCAGGCCATCCCAGGAAGGACTGGGCTGGCCACTGAGAATAGCACCCGGGAGGAGGCCATGAGGACCTGTGTGGGGAAGGGTGGGGGTGCTTGGTGCAGGGAGCTCCTCTCCTCTGCTCCATCCTGGCAGCCGCGACCCCCAGAGCAGACTCAGCTGCGATAAGTACCCTGCTGGTCAAAGCCCCTCACTGGCCCCCCAAGTGCCCTCCTGCCCGCTGCACGTGTGTGCCTGGCAGCTGAGGCCGTGCGGGGCTGGTGGGGGCATGTAGCTGGCTCCGCGTTCCCACCACCATGGTAAATGGCGCGCCATGATCTCCGGTCCAAGAGCGGAATTCTTAGAGCTTTTGCTTCATGTTTGCTTTAAGCATTTCCCCTGTGGCTGTGACTAATTGTAGAGCAGGGTTCATCGCGTTTTTAAGAGTCTCTTGAGATTTTTCTGGTAGTCTAAGGTCCACAGCGTTTCCTCTCAGCATCAGAGAAGTTAGAAAGCAAGAGAGAGGCAGGGGCATGTGGGGCCGAGCCACCCCGTGCCCCTCCGGTCGGCAGGAATAGCGTCTCACCTTTCGACACACGCACTCGTGCACACGCACCCGGCTCGCTATTTTGCACTCCAGTCTTGCCTCCTGCCTTTTATTGTCACCAGGGACTCAGATTTCAGAGACACTCCGGCCCACACTGTCCTTTCTTCCACTGACCTCTCTCGAGGGAGAGCGGGTCTGTTCAACAACTTATTCGCAGGGTTTAGTGGCAGAGATGGAACAAGAAACTGTTAGCTTTCTGTGTCCTTCTTCCCACTAGACTTGGAGCCCCTCGAGGGCACGGATAGTGACATGCAACTTTGCGTTCCCAGCCCTGCGCAGCGCCTGGCGTCCAGGGGTTCTTAAGCAGTCCCTTCACACGGCACAGCAGCTTTGGGGTAAGGATCCCAATCAGATGAGCTTACGTGTCACACGTCACAACAGGGGCTGAGCCAGTGGCTGGCCTGCTGGTTATCTGCAGTGGTCGGGCTGGACAGAGTGGCTGGGCTGCGTGGAACGGAAACATTTGCCACCGTGTCTCCAACTCGCAGCCAGGAAACGGTCAAAGGGTTCAAGTGTGGATTCAGCCTGCCTGTTGTTAATGGACGCCTCACCTGTTTTCAAAGTTAAACTTAAGACGCCCCATTTTATATATTTAATAGAAATAAGTAGGGCCGGGCGCGGTGGCTCACACCTGTAATCCTAGCTCTCTGGGAGGCCGAGGCAGGAGGATTGTTTGAGCTCAGGAGTTCGAAACCAGCCTGAGCAAGAGCGAGACCCCGTCCCTACTAAAAATAGAAAGAAATTAATCGGACAACTAAAAAAAATATATAGAAAAAATAGCTGGGCATGGTGGCGCATGCCTGTAGTCCCAGCTACTCGGGAGGCTGAGGCAGGAGGATCGCTTGAGCCCAGGGGTTTGAGGTTGCTATGAGCTAGGCTGACGCCACGGCACTCTAGCCAGGGCAACGCAGTGAGACTCTGTCTCAAAAAAAAAAAAAAAAAAAAGAAATAAGTGACCTTGGGTGAACCCAGATGACTAACTGGCAACCACACTGGCAGACCTTCAGGAAGAGTAGGATGTTTGCGAGCAATGTCATGGTCAGGGCCACCTGCTGCTGGTCCCAGCCCCCATGGGCTCTGCCCATCCCTGGGCAGTTGTGGGGGGCGGGGCAGCACAGAGGTGTGTGAAAAGGCGCCCTCCTGGTAATGACCATCCTAAGAGTATTTCGCCTAACACCTTGGCAGGCGGCCGTGGCGGAGAAAAGCCTTAACCAGAAAGGCCTCATTCCGATCACTGCTGGCCACAAAGGCCGCAGAGCCACCAAAGCTCAGGGTCAGTGCGCACCAGCCCTCAGTGTCACCCGAAGTGGCTCTCCCAGCACTGGGCTCTGCGCGGGGCTTTCCCAGTAGGCTAGAGCTGATGACCCACTCTTGGGACCCCCGAGTGATGGGGGGTCCTCACGATGGGCTGCTTAACTGCATGAGCCCTAAGCCGCCGCCCTAGAACGATTCTCACCCTTTCTGTCTCTCTGAGAGTTCTGCAAACTTTTACCTGGAGAATGTGCCGTGATGGCAGCAACTAGAAAACAGCCAGGGGGTCCACTGCAGCCCCTCGTGGTTGTGGACCACGCCGTACTGCCTGTGAAAATTTTGGATTTTCTGGACACACTTGTATCTAGATGGCCCTGTTGATAAATCTAACTCATCAGTAAATCCTCTCAGTAGACCTCCAAAATTAACCCAGAATCAATGAAGCTGGGATATTTTCTTGTACATTCTCTTTTAAAGCTGTTGCCATCCGTACATAGGAGCCTTTGCTCGGCCTGGGAGAGTCGTGATATCTGTAGGGCATTGAACCTGCTCCCCGGGACACTGTCAGCGCAGTTTCCTAGTTTCTAGTCTCTTGGTCATAAATGACTTAATTTGTGTAAATCTCTGAACACAGTGCCTATCTCAAAGTGCTTAGATAAATATAACCAATCGTTAATACTATTATGCTAGAGCGTGGCTTAGAAAATGGGTTGAATAAAGAGACATTCAGACACCGCGCTTACTCTATAATGATAATGGTAGCTACATACTGTTGAACCCCTGTGTTGGGCTCTCAAGTCTAATCTTTCGTATATGTTTCCATACGTTATGCAGTCTTTACAGGGACACTGTGGGTAAGCATTATTTTCCTCATAGCTGGGAAAACTGAAACCCAGGAAGGTTAAGCATCTTGACCAAAGTCACGCAGCTGGGCCATGGTAGAGCCTGGTTAAAACCAGGACTGATTCCAGTTTTCCACACGGTCCTGCCGGGGAAAGGAAGTTGAGTGAAGTTTCTTTAGTTTGCAGATAAAAGTTTCTACTTTACTATTTTAACAACTTTCTTACCCAACATAATAAACATCAAGCCCTAGGCCCACTGATGAGGTTGGAAGATGCATTAATTCAGAATAAAGACAGAAATGTCTCCTCTGTTCCGTCTGGTCACTAAAGCAGGCTGTTTTTGAGGCAGAGCCTCACGTATGTTCCCGCAGCAAATGGTGAAAACGCGCTGATGTCAGCCACTTAAAACTGGCATCGTTAGAGGGATACAGTACAATATTTTTATAATAAAAAAAGGAAATCTAACAAAATAAAAATCACTTATAATCTGACCACTCAGCGATAGCTACCGTTTTTCTCCTCTACTTTCCTTATTCAAAAGCCATAATCATGCCGTAGACTCAGCTTTGACTCCAGAGCTTTATAAAATTTGGGGTTATATGATAAGTATTTCCCCAGCCATTAAGTATCCACAGAAAACTAACTGTAGTGGCTCTAAATCAGGAGCTGGCAAACCAATATACCAGACAGTGAATATTTTAGGCTTTGTGGACCACGCCGTCTCTGTCACAACTATTCACCTCCCGCACTGTAGTGTGACAGCAGCCGGAGATAGCACGTACGTGCACTGGAGTGTCAATAAAACTTTATTCACAAAGCAGGTGGCAGAGCAGATGTGGCACATGGCGACAGTGTGCTCGCCTCTGTCTGTGGTGTTATATATTGTACGTGTGGTGCAGACCATAACCCATGAAATGCTTCTACCTCGGGACATTTAAGCCGTTTTCAGTGATCTAACAGTGATGGAAATACAGACTCTGGTAGCTCTGAGGCTACCATCTTTGGGTCCAGATACCCATGTCACTGTCAGGTCGAGCTGCTATTTCCTTTTAGCAGCAGGTCATCCAAGGCCAACCACTAAGACCACTTGGGTCTTGTGGGGTAGAACTATGAATAAGAAATGCTCCCGAGAATACTCCTCCCCCCAGGCAGCCGTAATGGACCACATGGGACCCTTCATCTGCCCACACCCAGTGGCTGGTACTCTAGAGTATATGGTCCCCATCTTGGCTGTGGAACAGGTCACCTTTTGTGACTCCTTCATACTGCCACAAAGTATGTTTGGAATGAGCTCAGGTAAACATAAGTTTAAAAAATAGTCTCAACCTACCAGGAACACAAGTTCAGGTTATTGGCAGAGATTTTTTGTTTGGTTTGTTTTCATCGTAAAGGCTGTGATTAGGGAGGTGACAGAAACAGAGGAGGGTAGGGGACATGGAGAATGCCTCTCCCTGGCAGGTGGGGGGGAGCGAGGGGGCCTCACCAGCCTGAAACCTAGTGTGGACACAGTTGATGGGCCTCAGGGGAGAGGGGGTCCTCGGGAAGTTTGTGTTCATGCTTTTGAGTGACGGGCATTTCCTTGTCAGTTATAGCGTGACAAAGGTGGATGACTCCAGGAGCCAGGACAGTTAGTTCACCCTTTTAGGACCTTAAAGTAACCCCATAGTGAAAAGAGAAAAGAGTTTAATGGTAGTGTGGCCATTGGCCGGGGCGCGGCACTTCCTCAGGCCTGGCCAGCTAGACGTGCAGCGTGGAAACGCGGCGTCCATGAAGATGAGGAGTTACCTCCACAGTGGGGCGGCAGCCAGAGGCCGCCAGGGTTGGTGCAGCAGCCTAAGGGCCTCAGCATTTCTAGGCTGTTGTCTGGAGAGTCACAACCTGAGGTCAGAGCTGTGACATGCTCGACGACCATGTTGGAGGCAGGAAGATGGGCCGGGCCCCTTGGCCATCCTCCTCCTATCAGCAAAATCTTCCCCAGAGGCCCCGCCACGCACACAGCCCTCAGCAGCCTGTGGGTCACGTTGGCCGGCGTGGGGCCACACCAACCCTGGAGCTGACGACCAGCTGGGGAGACAGGGTGGCCTTCTGTCACTCCTGGTCATCCCTGGGACCCAGAAGAGGGTCCTCTGTCCCCGAGGGTGCTGCCCTCGGAATCAGATGGGGAATTTGGGGACACAGGAGGAGCAGGGCAGTGACTGTTGGCCCAGGGCCTCGATGCTTACCCCAGTGACAGCCCGGGCCTCAGCCTCAGTCTCCTGGGCTAGATTCTTAGCTTGCCCGTGGTTAGCCATGTGATACGTGATTCTGGGCCACTCCGTGTCTCTGAGCCTCAGTTTGATTGTAAAATGGGAGTACCTATTCCTGTCGGTTCCGAATTAGACACAATTTACGGAAAGTGCACGGCCTTGTGCCCTGGCTCCCACGCTGGCGCGTTCCCTCACCCACGAGGGCTGCCCGAGTCCCCTGGGGCAGGGCTCCCGGTTTCATGGCTTAAGTTCTCATCCGGGGAATCTGTGTGTTGGATTTGTGTGAAAAACAAAATCCACAGACGATGGGGATGCTATGCTTGGAAGGTATCTGTGCTTTTTCTTCCCTGTATGGGGGAAGAAGTTTTTTAAAATTAAGGTGGCAATTGGCTGTTTACACCTTTTCAGTTCTGCAGGGTTGGGGTGTGGAGGGCGTGGCTGTTGTCCCCGAGCTGAGCCGTTGTTGCAGTGGCCATGGACGTGACGGTGTCTCCGAGGGCCTGAGCTTCACTCGCAGCCCACCTCGTGCGGCCGGCTGGCCCGAGCCCGCAGGCCCCGCTCCCCGCACCGTGAGAGGGACCCGCTAGCCCTGCCCGGGGAGCTCAGCCGGCCTGGCCGGGGCTCGAGTGAGGCTGTGGGAAAGAGCTGCAGGGAGCAGGGCTGCACGCCTGAGTGGTGGGCCCAGTGAGACCCTCGAATGCCCTCGGCCGGTGGCCTGGTGTCTTCCCAGACTCCTGCTGTCCCCACGGAGCACTCACCAGCAGACTTAGCACGCACTTGGCCGCTGGCTGACTGGCGGGGCGGGCTCCAGGGTCAACGGCTTTGGCTTCACTGTGTTCTGGAACGGTCCCCCGAGGCTTTGGGCATTCATGTTTATTCTTTTTCTACGGACGTCTCCAACAGCCAAGAGAGATGACTCTGATATTTCTTTTCACGGACGTCTGTTTCAGAGCTCCAAAGTCCTGGCCAAGAAAGAGCTGGCGTACGTCCCGATCATCGGCTGGATGTGGTACTTCACAGAAATGGTCTTCTGCTGTCGAAAGTGGGAGCAGGATCGCAAGACAGTCGCCACGAGCCTGATGCACCTCCGGGATTACCCTGAGAAGTATTTTGTACGTAGGCATCAGGGCAGCCGTGTTGTAACGGCTCCTGCAGGGCGTGTGTGACCAAGGGACCCTGTGTGCCTTCCATGGGACGCCGTGTGACCATGGGTTGAGTGTGACCATGTGACCACAGGACTGGGTGTGACCAAAGGACCCTGTGTGTCTTCCATGGGACGCTGTGTGACCATGGGGCTGTGTGTGACCATGGGTCGAGTGTGACCATGGGTCGAGTGTGACCTGCGAGCTGTGTTGACCGAGGGCCCCTGTGTGTCTTCCCTGGGATGACGTGTGACTGTGGGGTCGTGTGTGACTGCAGGACCTGTGTGACCGCTGCCCTCTGCCTTCCAGTTCCTGATTCACTGCGAGGGCACGCGGTTCACGGAGAAGAAGCACCGGATCGGCATGCAGGTGGCCCAGGCCAAGGGGCTGCCCAGCCTCAAGCACCACCTGCTGCCGCGCACCAAGGGCTTCGTCGTCACCGTGAGGAGTTTGAGAAATGTAGGTAAGGAAGCTCGCGGTGTCCCTGCGGCCTCCCCGCTCCAACAAGGACAAACGAGCCAGCCGCCCTCTGACAGGCAGAGCTTGTTTCCTGGCGGTGCTGCCCAGCTAACCTGTGGCTAGGAGCTTGGAGCGGCTGCTAAAGGGGACTGGGAACCTGGGGCAGGTGACACATGCACACCTGGCAGGCACCTGGTCGTCTGCGCTCTCGTCCGGGGTGTCCAGGCCAACACTGCCCTCTGCTGTCAGCAGCGGCACCACAGGCTGCATGAGTGTGCCGGACCCCTGGGGCAGCCTGCAGACCCCGGGGAGCCCAGTGGGGTTTGGGGGGCATTTCTTGCCCACCTGCTGGCATCAGATGCCTGTAGCTGATGAACTCTGACCTTATGGTCTGTCGCAGCCGACCTCTGGGTCAGTAAGAATAAGAAAATAGCAGCAGCAACTTGCCACAGGCCTCTGGTCTCGCTTTTGTCTGTCTCCTTTGTGATCCTCCTCTCTCCAGCTCGGAAACACCCTTCTGCAGCCACCTCCTCCCAAATCCCCACTGCCCTTCGCCCCGGCTCTGAAGGACATGTCCCTTCCTGTCGGGGCTGGAGAGGCCCCGACTAGCTTTGGTCCCTGGGGCAGCTCAGTGGCTGCCCAGGCGGCTTCCTCACGCTCCTGAGTGCCGGCCCGCGAGGAAAGGCTGGCTCCGTCCTGGAGGCGGTGCTGGGCACGGCCAGGCCACGTTCTGTCACCAGGACCAGGGCAGAACCTGCCCTCCTGGGCCTGTCCTCAGACCTCCTTGCCTCCTCGGGGGGCAAAGGGCAGGGGGCTCCGAACTCCTCCGGGGCCTGCCTCTGGGATTCAAGTGGGACGACGGGTGAGTTGTCTCTGCGGTGTGGCCACACCCCCCGCCCCGGCCCCCCGGCCTCCCACCAGGACCTAGAGCAGCAGGGCTGACGAACCTGTACCTGTAACAAGCCCCCAAGTGGCCCGTCCACTTCAGGAGCCCCTGCAGTGGTAATTTAAGACCCCCAGGCCAGTGCTCCCTGCCTGGCCCCTGCAGCCTGGTCCCACCATACCCCTGCAGACCTGGGCCCCGAAAGTAGCCCTGCCCCTGTCTGGGGGCTGCAGGAGCCCATATCCAGCCCGGCCGTGGCCCTGCCCTGCCCTTAGTCCTGTTAACTGGTTCCTTCTTCCCTAGGTTCTACCCTTACCTTCCCAGTCACCAGTGTTCCTGCATGGCCCTCTATGCATGGCGCTGTGTGCTCCACGCACAGACGGTGCTGCCTTCAGCCCTGCCTCCACACCCGACCCCAAATAACCAGGGCCGTGGATGACCCCGTAGCTGGTCCCTGCTTCCCCCTCCCAGACACAAACTGCTTGCATTCTGTGCTGTCCAGCAGAGTCGCAGCAGTGTGGGCTCTCCGATCAGGGGGCCTTGTGTTAAATCCTGTTTCCTCTGCTGACCAGCTGTGTGACCCTGAGCCAATTGCCTTACCCCTCTGATTGTAAGTTTGCTCTGAGTTCTGTAAAACCTGTTAGGCTTGCAAGGAAGATTAAGTGAGAAAATATGTGTGAAAGACTCAGCATCCTGTCTGGCACATGATAGCCCTTTAATCAAAGGGGGCCTGTCTTTAAGAGCCCTCGGCGCCCCAACACATGGGGTCCCAGCACCTGGTTCTGCTTTTCCCTGTTCTAACCCACCTCCTCTGGGTTGGACCCGTGAGAGTCCCCGACTGAGTTTTGCTTCAGTTTTGCCCCTGCAAGGCTGTCCAGCTCCCTGCAGCTGATCAAGGAGAGATTCACAACACCCCCTGAATAACACCACGGGGACAGGACATGTGCGACATGCCAAGCACTGTAAGCACCTTACGTGTAGGATGTCTTCACCAGGACCCAGGGATGGCTTTCTTTTTCTTCTTGTTTTCAGTTCCCAGATAAGGGACACAGGCCCAGAGAAGTTAAGGAGCTTCTCCAAAGTGGCTCAGCGAGTCCATGGCGAGCTGGGATTTAAACCCAGGCAGGGGTTGGCAGGGCTGGCAGGTGCTAGTCCTGGTCCTTCTGATGGGCTCTGCAGTTAGAGGCAGGCCCAGTTCGCTCTCTCAAGACACTTCCTGTGTGGTTTTCCTCTGGAAGATGAGAATGGCGCAAATGTTTTAGGCTGTTCTCTGGGGAACCCCTAGGCAGCAGTTCCCAACCTTCTTGGAATCAGGGACGTTTCGTGGAAGACGATTTTTCCACGGATCGGGGTTAGGGGGATGGTTTCGGGATGACTCAAGCGCATTACATTTATGGTGCGGTCACACCTCTCTGCTAATGATCATCTGTGCTTGCAGCTGCTCCCCAGCGCTAGCATCACCGCCCCAGCTCCACCTCAGACCATCAGGCATTAGATGCCCATAAGGGCTGCAACCTAGAGCCCTGCATGCGCGGTTTACAACAGGGTTTGCGCTTCCACGAGAGTTCAATGCCGCTGTGGACCTGACGGGAGTCGGAGCTTACGTGGAGATGCGAGCGATGGGGAGCGGCTGTCGATACAGATGGAGCTTCACTGGCTCACTGCTCCTCCTGCTGTGTGGCCTGGATCCTAACAGGCCAGGGACCAGCCAGGGGTTGGGGACCACAGCCCTAGGGGCTCTCCCCACTTCTCCTGTTGTTTGCATGGGTCCCCGTGTGACAGCGGGTCAGAGGGAAGGGGGTTGGGAAGCCACTGGACTGCATGAGCTCTGTGGTCCCCTTAGTGTGAAACCGTATGATTAGTCACGCTCCACATGACCTGAATGATTGTCACTACAGATACGCCTTTATGCTTTAATGTAATAAATATCAAGGTTATTTTCCAATAGCCCTTACCAGGCAGCTTTTCCAGGGAGGGAAACAGAGGATAGTCCAGCCTCAGTCTTTAGGGAGGCCAGCGTGGTCTCGGGCACTTGGGCGCGGCCCCCAGACACGCCTGCAGGCCAGTGGGGGGGACCCTCCCCACAGGCAGACAGTGGACCTGCAGACCCTGCACGGTGTCGGGCAGCAGGTAGAAGAAAATGGACCTCAGTTTTCTCACAGTTTTTTGAATGTTGGTTCTGCAAATTCCCAGCCAGACTGCGGGCCTTTCTTCCCTTCCCATCAGCCTCTCCCGCTTTTACTAATAACGATTGAACTTGTGGAAACCCTCAGCGAAGTGTTAGCTCATAACTTACTAGCACCGTGGGCCCTGCAGTAGTGCCTGACGTTGTCATCTCAGCAGCCGTGTGACCCAGGCACCCTGACCCTGTTCCTGGGGAGTTCATCTAGTGCTGGGAAGAGCTGGCGGCGGGTGCTGGGATCCACACCGACCCAACTCCAAAACTCCTGTCCTTTCCACCGTGCAGCGCTGACCTGCACTTCAGCATGTGGACGTCTGTTTCCACTGTGCATTTCTCTGCTCCGTTCACCCACTTGTTCATTGGTGCCTTCTTCAGCCCTCTGACCTGATGGCACTTGCTGAGCACAGGCCGGGTCCCAGGCCTGCGACGGTGAACTCTTGACGTAACTGCCAGTACGTGACAGGCTCACTCACCATGGGGCAGCCCCATTAAAATCACAGACTTGTTCTCAGCCACGTTTCAACTGACTACAATTCAATTCCTTAAGAAGTTTCCAGTCAGTATCTTGTCATAGGATAATTTTATAGCTATCTTATTTTTCTAGGGAAAAAATGCTCATAGAATGCTGATGCTGCTCTAACTTAGTATACTTTGGATTAATTTATCTTACTATGTGTATTTGTTTAACACATCAACTGCCATGTGAGTTGTATTTAACTCACACTAGTTTTGGGCCTGGGGACTTGCAAAACATATGTAACTCACACGTCTCTTTACTGTGGGAGCCACGTGTGCAGGACACCGACGCTGCCATGCTGTAGCATGCATGTCACGTGATGGGTGGCCCCCCGGGAAAAATCCTGCAGTTGGTTCGTGAAAATCTTACTTGTTCTTATTGTTACAATTAATGTTGACAATTTAATTGCATATAACTCACATACAGAAAAAAATTTAAAAATCACAAATTTTTCATTAAATTAGAAAGGATTGTTTTGTTTTTGAAGTTTTTATTCTACATGATAAAACACTGTGGCTGCAAGGAAAAAAGTATTTTTTTCTAGCGTGGCAGTCAATGTGTTAAATTTCGGTATTCGTTGACCATGCATGATAGGCTGTGCACATTAGAAAGTTGCAAATCATTGTCGTAGTACATCCAGCTCTGATATTGCAGTATGGCTTTCTAACTGATCTGACCTCAGTAACGACCTCTGCTTTCTATTACTAAGTTAGAGAGGGATTTTCTGGTTACAAAAGATGATACAGGTTCAATGTGGAACATCTGGACAATACAGAAAAGCACGGAGAAGAAATCTATAATCGCACCATTCCTAGATAACCAGTTAGTGATTTGATTATTGTCTTCCAGTGTGTGTGTCTACAAAACAAAATTGGGTTCACACGCTATATACTGCTTTGTATTTGTTTTATTTTTTATAGTTTCAGCTGTATATGACTGTACACTCAATTTCAGAAATAATGAAAATCCAACACTGCTGGGAGTCCTAAATGGAAAGAAATACCATGCAGATATGTATGTTAGGTAAGTCGCTCCATTTCCTTTCCAGAAAAGAGAGTGCCCATTCTAAAGTAAAGAAATCACAGATGACCCAGAGACCTCCGTCCAGCAATGTCTGGTTGACATTTTCTTGTTTGCGATCTGTTCTGCACTGAACTTGTTTACAGTCTGCATTTATACAATGAACTCGAGAGACATATCTTCCTATTGTGAAGGCTCCTTCCCTCCCAGCTACTTCCTGATCCTCTTTCACCAGCTCTTTCCTGTCACAGAGCTCAGGATGGACAAATGGAAGACCTTAATTTCATAGCCGTTTGGGGGTTGAGTGTGAAGAGATTACTTTATTGACCCCTTTTCTTGGAAGATGGGTCTGCCATGTAGAAATACACACAGATACAGGTTTATAAGGAGGCCTAGAAGCAAATGGAAGACACTTTTGCAGTATGTCATTTATGTGTCATATTCCGGGCCATTAATGATTTTATTGAAAACACATCCAGGAGGTATTAGACAAACCAGTTCTCTTTGCCTACTTATCAACTTGGAGAATGGGTCTAACACCTCCAGAATGTCACCAAGATCGGTAGGAAACAGATTTGAAAGATGCCGCAATGGTAAAACACGGCGATTCACGCCTCAAAACCTAATGTGACGGGTCAGGGATGGTTCTGGTTTCTTGTGCTGTAGTCCATCTTCCCTGAAAGCTAACCAGGAGAACCTGAAATGCCACAAATAGAGACCTGCAAGTCCCTGTTAGCCAAGTGGTATATACCCTTCTGATTAAAGACCTTGCTCTGCCAGATTACAACACAGCACAATGAAAAGTCAGCGGCCCATCATCCCTGCTAGGCTATAAAAATGTTCCAGCTGTCCTGGGGAGATATTTTGTTGGACTGGCCGCCTAAGTTAAATAGCCTCCTACCTGGAAACTGCTCTGGCTTTCCCGTAACAAACAGGAAAGAAGCACCACCATTATGTTTTCTAACTGTGCAGGCAACAGTCTGCCTCATCAACTCAGTTCTCTGGCACAGGAAGGCAGGAGAATTATCTACCTTCCCAAAGGAAACCTCCCAGGAGTAAAGTGAGTCTTTATCCCCCATTTGACACCTGGCATGAGCTCCAGTCAGTGGTCAGCGGGGCTCAAGTTATTTGGAGAAATCCCAAGCAATGCTGCAAGACTATTTTACGTCACAGGTAACCGCAACTCTCCAAAGCTTATGCGGGAATTAGGGAGTGCACAGCCAAAACATGACTGTCGGGCTCACCCACTGAAGCCAGTTCACTGTCACTGAGAGGAAGGGTATGGTTTATGCTACTCAACACACATTTTCTCTTGTAGTTGTCCATTGAAAATGATGGAGTCATTTTCGATACAACGTACTAGAACATTAAGGGCAATAATGTCAAGTTATTGAAAAGAACAAAATTGCCTAGAGATCTGGTTTCTAAACCAGAATAGATCAGAAAGAGCAAAGATGTGGAGTATTTGTGGAAGTGCAGTATATGTAGGAACAAAGTGAAAGTATTTCTGGAGGAGCTCATGGGGAAAATTCTAATTATATGAAAAACTGACGTTATTCTAATGGCAGTGGCTCATTGTAATCTGTTATATAAGATGAACTCCCATAGTTTATTAACAGACTATAGTGTGATAGATAAGTTCTAAAAATATATCTTCCTACTAAGATAGTCTTAGGTCACAGTGGGAGTGAAATGACCCATGGAAAATCATGCCAGATATGAACTTTGATGTGGACAAAATCTGGTGTAAAGGAACATTCCTTAAAATCATAAAAGCCAGCAACCTGAGAACAAACAGAAATCTATATGGAACAGGAAACGTGGCAAAGTGACTTCTCCTTTTTCAGAATGGGCTATTTGCAAATGGATGGGCCTTAAGCCCTTGCCAGCACCAGCCCTCAGAGTCACTCCTGAGATGCTGAGCTACCGCTGGGGTGCAGAGTGACTCAGGGGCCCCTGTATGAGCCATAGAGCCTGGGGAAGATGCCCTGGCTTCTCCCATCCTGGGGGAACTTTAGTTCCCCAACATCCACACCACTGATTTGTCAAAACCCTTGCAGAAAGTCTGCCTCAGACTTCTCAAGAGGCCAGAGGAATCATTTGATGAGAGATACTTTGCTACTACCATTAAGTAGTTACCTGGCTAAGAAGAAATCACTAGCATATTATGTCTCATACATAGATTCTGTGGATATAGGATTGTCTCATTTATCCTCTATGGGAGAGGCAAATATTAGCTTTGGGGACCCTCTCTGTGAGGTGGAAGGGAAGATGGAATAAGGCAGGTGTCTGTCCCCTCTTCTGACAATGTCTTTGTGTCACTGAATCGGGCCCTTGGTTGTTCCTTCATGGGCTATGATTGCATTTGGGCCCGTATCTCCCCAATATGGATGTGGAATTTCCCCTCTATCAATTGAATGACTATCTTCCCTTCCACATTATTTATGCTACTTAGATAAAGAACAAAAAATGGCAAGCACTGTTATTTGAAAGTGAATGTTGGGGCGCTGGCTTCTCCCTGGTCTCTGCCTTTGCAGGCGCATCCCGTTGGAAGACATCCCAGAGGACGAGGACAAGTGTTCAGCCTGGCTCCACAAGCTCTACCAGGAGAAGGTCAGTGCTTCAGGGGTCCCTTTCCTGTCACAGCTGTGGGTGTACCGCATGGCCTTGTGGGATTGAGAGTGGTAGCAAGTCTGTTTCCATGGGGTGAGATCTAGAGCCAGTTATTAGTGGTCCTGGAGCGGACACTCTACTTGGCAACAGGGAAAACAACATCAGAAAATCTGTAAAGGGGCTTCACAAAAACAACGAAAGTATCTTATAGGCAGAGTGGACCAAAAATGAGGTAATGGCCCCAATGGCCGCTGTGTTCCTGCCTCTGGTCCTCAGGCAGAATATTCTCCTGGGGTGGGTGTTCTCTTTAGCAATGGATATGGGCTTGATTGCTTCTGAATGAAGAATCTGGCTGGCTGTCAAATCTCAAAACATCTCTAGAATAAGCAGGGATCCACCTTGTCCTCGGCCAGGTTCAGACCTGCTGCGGTGGCCTCGCCCTGCTCCTGTCTGTGCTCTAGCTCCTTGATAGTCCCTTTTCTGATGATGCCTTTAAATCACCATGGCACAGAGCTGGCCATTTTAGCCTCTTTCCTATGTGAGTTATGGGCACAGCTCTCTGGTCTCCTTTTACAGACAGACAAATGACACGTAGTAAATATGGCCTAGTTTACCCTGTCACCAGAGCATGTAATTGTGCAGCTTCCTGGGACCCAGCCTCAGTGATTCTGACTCGGAAGGTGCGAGGTGGAATCTAGAAATGTGCGCTTCTAGGAAGCTGCTGCAGACGGTTCTGATGCAGGGGGCCTGAGACCCGAAGCTTTTTAACAACAAGATTCTGAGTTATCGAGCTTCTGTGCTGATGCACATCTGTGCCCCAGCAGAGAAACACAGAACAATATGAATTCTTCCCCTCCAGTTTCATGCATGAGGCAGGATTTTTCTTATGCTGTTTTTTGGTTTAATCATTGAGGCCGTGTAAGAAATGTCATTTTTAGCAAAAAGAAAAGTATGCTAAGAAAAGGCTTAAGAAATGAATCCTTTTGTAAAGAGCCACACCAAAAAATCCACAATGAGTATAGGCTCCAAAACCCAGCAAATTCCTGATGGGCCCTTACTTTCCTGTGTTCAGGCAGAACCATGGTCATTGCGCAAACCAAGCTAAGGGGTGCCTTTCCTTCTTGTTAAAGTCTCTTAGGATGTTTTCTCTAAACTGTGCTTGCATTTAAATGACAGTGTTCAACCTGGTGGGCTTCTCAAAAGGGTCTAGTCCAAAGCCCTTACACCACCGAGGAGGAAATTAAGGTCCAGAGAATGATGTAATTGGCCCAGGCTTCCAGCTCGCTGATCCGAGCCAGGTCCTTTCTCTGTCCATGGAGGGCTGGACACCCAGAGTCCTGAGTTTTCTCAGACACCCCCTGCAAGCAACACCCTGCAGCTCCCAAACCTCGTCATCTGTGCCGCTTCTGGGTGATGGGTGGGGTGCCACGGGAACAGAAATCAACCTGCGTGGTGAGGCCAGAATGTGCAGTGTGTGTGCTGGGGTTGGGTCCTCCCCTGACTGTGGGTGGCTCAGGCTTCTGCTGGGCCACCTGCAGCGTGGGGTTCCCTTTCACTGTCCCACCATCCTGCCGCAGGGGGTACTGCTCCCCTTTTGACAGGTTAGGAGCCTGGGTGCCCGCCCGGAGTCAGGAAGCTCTAACCCAGGCTGCCTGACGTGGGGCTCCCACTTCTCCCCAGCGAGGGCTGTGGCTGTCCTGCCTCTCCATGTGTCCCTGTGGGAGGGAGACAGCCAAGGTGGTATTAAGAAGACAGTCGGTGCCTACAGCGCACTTTCTGGAAGGTGCTGCACAACCCCAGTTTGGCCGAGCCCACAGTGGTCCCTTGTGTCTCTGAGCTTCCCTCGAGAAGGACCTGCCGCTGACCCCAGTGTCATGTCCCACAGGACGCCTTTCAGGAGGAGTACTACAGGACAGGCACCTTCCCTGAGAGCCCGCTGGTGCCGCCGTGGCGGCCCTGGACCCTCGTGAACTGGCTGTTCTGGGCCTCGCTGCTGCTCTACCCTTTCTTCCAGTTCCTGGTCAGCATGGTCTGCAGCGGGTCGTCCCTGACGCTAGCCAGCTTTGTCCTCGTCTTCTTTGTGGGTAAGTGGGGAGCAAGAGGCTGGCAGTGGTGCCCACCCCGGGCTGCAGCGAGAGGCTCCTGGCACCCGGGGCGGGGAGGGAGGTCGAGTCCTTGCTGTGGACAAGTCCTACACAGGCACTTGTGCCACTGATGAAGAGAAGGCACACCCTGCTGCTGCCTGGGGACTGGGTTTCAGGAGGAGAGCTCAAAGACTCCTGGAATCCCAAACCCCCATGCCGGCTCACCCAGCCTCTTGCTGGACACCCTCCCCGTCGGCTGGTGGTGCAGCTCCTCCAAGAAGCCACCCCCGCCCTGTCCCGTGCAGACAGGTCTGCTCAACAGAAGCATCTCCTCCTCCTGAGGAAGGCTGCATGGTGGAGGCCCAGAGAACCGAGAGCTGGCTCTTTGCCCTCTGGGGAGGCCCGTGCGCTTCCCCTTTGTTGCACGGGGCTGATGTTGAGTGGAGACGTTCAGTAGAAGTTTTTTCTTGGTCCACTCTGGCTTTATTTGATCAGAATTTTCAAACTTCTTCGCAGTGAGCCTCTGTGCACACTGCTGTCTTGCTTTTGGGGCAGCAGAGCCCAGGGCCCTCCTGGAAGAAGCTGCTGCTACTTTAAGATGGAAGTTGGGGGCAGGGCCCGAGCACTGCCTGGGGTGTGGTGTGTGGACCACAGGGGGCATCTCTGCGCCTCCTTGCTCTGGATGACTGTGTGTGTGTCCTGTTCATCTCACAAGGCCTTTGAGCAGGAGTCCGTGTCTCACACACTCCTCCCCAGTATCATCAGCACGCCCCCCGCTGGTGCCAGGCTCCATGGAGGTCTTAGAGTTGGCCCTAAGCAGAAGTCTCCCCGTTTGTAAGTGACCTTGCGGAGATGGGGCCTCGGGCTGGCAGTCTGCTGCACCTGGGCCTGAGGAAGTTCGGAGGCCACGATGCCAATGCTTTGTGAACCTGTGCGTTTCGTTCACTTACTCATCTATCCGTTCTTAAGCATTTATCATGAATAGACTGTTTGCCAGGCCCTGTGAGCTCGGGTGCAGGGACCATGTCTTAATCACCTTGATGTGCCCGGCCGCAGTTTAAACCGACTTCTGAGCGGTGGGCCGATTTACCAGCTTTCCAGTGGTCAGACTGCACTCCACCTTCTCCGAATCCTGCTCTCAGAGGAGGGGCTCAGCCAGTGCAGGGACTTTGCTTTTAGTGCGAGTATTAGAGCGGTGAACAAAGTTGGAACTTGGCAGGCACTAAGTAGATGCTTGAACGCTTGCATTTTCCTGGCTCCTGGGATGCTCTTTATAAAGCTTCACTGAAGGTGCCCCGTGAACAGCGCAGTACGGTTTGCCGAATTCATCTCCAGGGTCCGAGGATGAAAACCCTTCTACTGCAGCCTTGCTCTGTTCGTTTTGATGTCATTTAGATGTTACACTGAAGGATGACGGTGAAGCTGGGATTATGAAATGGCAGACAGCTTCCTTCTCGTGGTTCTCGGTGGCAAATCACCCTGGAGTCTGTCCGGGCCCCTCTTAACCCTCTGCTCTCCCGTCTCTGCAGCTTCTATGGGAGTTCGGTGGATGATCGGTGTGACAGAAATCGACAAGGGCTCCGCCTACGGCAACTTCGACAGCAAGCAGAAACAGAATGACTGACTCAGGGACATGTCACCATCCACTGGGAACTGGTGGCCTCTGCATATCCTCCTTCCTGGGACAGTGACGAAGGCTGGGGGACCCCCTGCTGGGAAGAGCAGAGTCTCGGCCTCTCCAGCCTCAGAGTTTGGTCTCAAAGCCAGATGGGAAGGAAGATGCTCTTCAATCTTTTTTCCCCCCCACGTGCTTTAGTGGGCTTCAGTTTTCTTTCTTTTTGTGTGTGAGAGAATGGGTGTGCGGTCGAGTGAGCCTCCTTCTGTGATCATTCCAAGGGTGTTTCAGGCTGCAGCGGAGGCAGGGCTGGGGACCGAAAGGGGCAAGTGTTCCCTTTCATCCTTTGGTGCTGAGTTTCTGTAACCCTCGATTGCCAGAGCTAGAGTGAAAAGCGCTTTAGGTAACATGACTAAATTAAGCCTCCAAAAAAAAAAAATTAAAGTGCTTGTCTGGGTCACCTGTGGTGTATGTTTACACAGACTGCTTCCCCTCCTTTCAGCCCTTTGCAGGGCAGCTGTGGGCTCTCAGTCTTGCTGCAGTGTCCTGGAGAAAGTCTCGAAGGTGTGTCCAACTCCCTGAAGAAACTGATCTTGCACATAAGAACCATCAAAATAAAGCCTGGGCATCCCGTAGCGATTTGCGAAATGAGCTCGCATCTGCTGTTGCTCTCAGCAGAGATGGCAGGCTCACACTAAACAAATCCCTTGCCCTCTCCTGGCACGTGGAGCTCAGCTGCAGCTCTGCTCCTCCTGGGCTTCTGTCCAGCTCCCATTTTACTCCACTGACGCGTAATCGGCATCCTCAGTGGTCTCTGCAGTAAGGGCCAGTGAGAGGACTCCGCTATCAGTCAGCGGAGGCTAAATGCAAAACAAGAAGGAAAAAAGGCAGCGATATTTTCAAAGGAGAGCAGTTAAATATTGCCATGTCATCTTAGGCTGGGCCGCCAGTGGCACCTGGATTTGTGAGCATGAGAATTAAATAGGAGACGGCTCTCTCCTGTGTGCAGCTACATGCTGCCTAGTACAAACCTCATGTCCGCTGTGGGGACAGAAGGGATGAACTGTTCCATATAAAAGTTGGCCAAACATTATATCAAAGGCATATTATATGCAGAGTCATATTTTAGATGTTTGCACATTTAGTCACTAAGTGTTTGCCAAGCACAACTGAACTAGCTAAGCCGCGGCGTTACAAGAGTCCTAGAAAAGCTCCCTGCTTAAGGGACAACAACGTATCATTGATACAAATGAACTGGAATCTGCAAAAGTAAAAAGGAACAGATCCTGGCTCACCTTGGGGAGAGTACTGGAGAGCCCAGGGCCTGGGGTCACACTCGCAGCACCCCTGAAGGCAGGCTCGAAGAGCCCAGCACATCCCTGAAGCGCAGAGATCCTTGGGCAAAAGCCCCAAACGACAACCTTCAGCCAGAGGGGCCCTTGGGAAAGCCTAGTCCTGTGTAGGTGTGGAGTCCTGTGGGCGCCCCCATCCCCTCAGAGGGACCCTCTGAAGTATCTGTAATGTGAGTTACACAGAACTCTGCAGCTCACTGCTGTCAGACCTGGGCAAGCCCTCTTCCTCCCAGATTCTCCCATCTGCAAAATGGGGATGATAACACCTACCTCCTGGTTGCATCAAGGGTAAAAACGGGCTCACTTTAAGAATCTGAAGAAGCTAATCAAGTAGGGGAGCAAAGATTAGAAAGCTGCCTCCATGTTGCTACTCCTCAAAAATGCTCAGAAATTACCTTACAGTACCCGTCATTCTTCCATTCAATATAGTGCTGATCCAAGTTCTAAACACATACATCCACCCCCCTCCTTCCACCTGGGACTGAGAACGGCACCCACATTCGATTTTTTTCTGAATCAGCTCTGGTACCAAACACAAAACACGACAAAGGCTGCTTACCAATGCCTTAGGTGCCAGGTTGGAGGAGTGCAGGCAAAAATCTCTCCTAGGAAAGAATAGGCAGGCACGATTGTTTGAGCTGCCTTAGAACACAAAACGCAGCGTGTTGGGGAGAGATCCCGACATCCTCCTCATCAGCCGTTTGACCCTTCCATGAAGCAGAACATTGTTACGCGCTTCAGGGACCTGGTTTTCCTTCCACCCTGCTGCCTTAATGACAGAGACGAGCACTGGTACCTCTGTGAAGAATCTTGTCACTCCTCCTCAAATCCATGTTCAGGTCACACAGAGGCCACAATCTCTTCAGCAAAGTACTGTTTTGGCTCCCAGCGTATTTATTTTTGTGTGAATTAAAAGCCCATGGAGAGTTCAAGGCATCTTTCTGTCCCCTAAGTAGAGCACTGTGGACTAAGACACTTACTTTCTCACATCGCCATCTCGTCAGAGCTCATCATCTGCCCGAGAGCCGGTCCTGTCAGTCAGCGTGGCGGAGAACACCACAAACCTGTGCTGAGATCTGGAGAGTGATGCAGGGTGGCCTCCAGATATTAGGGCCATATCCTAGATGACTCCTGCAGCCTAAAGGCAGGAATTTAATGAACGTCTAGGAAACCAAGCCCACAAAGAGGCTCTTTTTTAAAAGACACCAATCATTCGGATGATGCAGCATGAAGTTTGGGGAAAGCAGACCGATTCTGTAACAGTTTACGTGTTAACCACGGAGGAAGCACTAAGGCATGTGTGAGTTAATCACCCTGTTTACTTTTACAGACAAGCTTTTCCACGTGATCACACAGCAGTACTGGAACATCTCCATTGCTGTATTCTCTAAATACATGCAAAACCTAAGAGTAGCTAATGATGTTTTAAAATTTAAAAACATTAGTGGCTTTCTAATACATCTGTAAGTGGAACAGTAATTTAAATGTAAAATCCAGTGATAATTACTGTCCAGACCAAACTTAGAAATCGCTGATGTGACACTACAAAAAGGGCCCCGGCAGCTTCTGGTCACTCCCCCAGTGGAGTGGAGCAGTGGTCTGTCTGGCCCCCAAGCAAAACAGATGGGGCTTTGCACAGGCTTTGGAACTTATTCACGATATGGACAAAAGTGTCGCAAAAGGTAACTAGTGAAAATTCTCCAGGGTACCTACTCCTGCTCAAAACAAGAGACTTAATCCAGCTTTTTCTAAAGCACCGGTCTAGACTTTTCACATATCTACTGGGTTAGAGTGAGAAAAACAAATACTGCGGGTTTAGCAGGTCTGGGAGCGGGGTGGGGGGCACAGGTCGTATGGAGGAATATTTAGTGCTACAATGACCTGCCATTTGTGTTTAAAAGAGAAAGAAAGCAAGACAGGCCACAGTTCTGCCTGCCTGTGCCTATAGCTGACTGTTAGGCCATCATGTCCCTCTCCTAGAGCTTCTAAGGAAGCACCTGCCAAAATGCGAATCTCCAAGTTACTGTGCAGTGGGTCCCTCATGCTGTCCTGTTAGGTATGTGTCCCCTCCATCCGCGGCTGTTTTATAATGCCTTAACTACAGTGGTTCTTGAGTGCTGTTTACAGAGAATAAAATCAAGTGTAAAGGCAACATGCTCACTGATGTGTTGGCATCAACTCACTTTCTGACACCTCCAGTCTTCATCGTGCCTTGGCGCAGGGCAGAGAAGGAACCAAGCCATGACGACAGGTGGTGCCGACCAAGATCAGCCGGCCTGCTGATGTTCCTGGCTACCGTTTTGATAAGTACTCTCACGACAAAAACGGTTCTGCTGGAATGAGAGCAGGACTTGCCCAGCTGAGAGTGCTTCTAGGTCTGCAGAACAGGAGTCAGCCTTCCCAGGCTCGCGCAGGAAGTGCCTGCAGGCCTCCCGCTTTCTCCAGGACGGTAAAGAGACCAGCATCTTGCTTCTCTGCCCCTGCCAAAGAACCACTTAGGGACTTCGGGCTTAAACTCCTCCTCCTCTGGATTCCCCCATCTGTATAAAGATAGGGTGGCTGTGTGGATGAGTAAGAAATTAGTTGCATCTCAGTAGGGTGTTTTCCTAAAAATAGCTTCAGAGATTTAATGGGAAAACAATTTTTTGACCATTTTTTTTTTTTTTTTGGACAGGATAAGTGAGGCTCAAATCACATCCTTAGTGTACATGCTTAACAAAAGAGTAAGGCAAGAAATATCTGCAGGGCCAGTCCCTCTGCCCTCTGAAACCGGACCTGTAAGGAAGGTCAGGGGCTTGGTCACCGCAGAACCCCCCGAAGTCAGCACAGTGCCTGACGGCTCCCAGCCACCCAGGAAGTGCACGTCCCATGTCCCTAACTCACGACCTCGGCATCTCCCACTCCTGCATCCCAGGCTTGGGTTGTGAGTGTTTCCAGAGTTTCAAGTAAATTTAAGCAAAAACCAAACACCCCAGGTGTTGTGAGCCTGTCACAATGGCTTCGGAAAGCACTGGACATAAAACGTGAGAAAGGTCATGGACTGAGGACGTCTTTGTCTCTCTCGGCCCAGGACACTCCGCACCACTCACAGCACTGGTCACCAATCAGCAGGGTGCCTGACTGTGACAGTCACTGTTTGAAATTACCATTATTTTGGTCAAAAACAGGACATCAGAAATTTGACCCAAATGGCACGTGTGTCCTCTTCAGCGCATCATTCCCCAAGGGAAGGGGTGGCCCCAGCTCACTGCCCTGTCCGCACCTCCCGCAGGCCCACCTGGCGGCCTCCGTGAACACTACTACATGAAGGGGGACGCTTGTTTTGCAGCCTGGATAACCGAATTTCAATTGTCTTTTGATTCCCTTTCCTGAAGTAAACAAGAACTTCTCTCAAGAACAATTAGGCCCAAATAAACTTAAGTACTTTACACACAGTCAATCCCCTGCATTTTCCGAGTTACCAGTGACAAAGCAGAGCTGTTCTCCAGGGCAAGCGTTCCAAGTCAGGCATTCCTCAGCGCCTGCAGCCTCATTCTAGTTTAATGTTAAGGCTGTGAATGCATTAAAAAGCAGTTATTAAGCACCTACTTAGATCTTTTCAGTATCTAGAAATATCTCCTAGGGCTGTTAATAAAACTTTTCATTGGGTAAGACTCATACAATTTTTACATTTAATTTTTTTTTCCATACAAAGGCACAGTCTTGTTTTACATGTTAGAGTAGCTATTTTTGAAATTTCTGGCACCTATGTTCTGTTGAATTTTAAGGCGGTGAGTGATACGAATACAAAGTCAGATTGCTGAATAATAATGCCTTTCCACTTCAAAAATAAATGAATTAAATTATATAAATATCACTTTTTTCCTTCTTATATTCCATAGTGTTAGCTTTAGCTATATCTTTGTCAAACACTCTTTGTCAAACACAAAATTCAGAAAATTCATCCATGGAGTTTCAGAATGCTGTTCTATCTGTATCTTTGCAAATGAGGAGGAAGAAAAGTTGATGAAATAGTGCAGGGTAGCTCAGACTTTTTCAAAGTGTTTAAGTCAAAACCCCGCAGACCCGTCGCCCTGTAAGAACGGCACAGCCTAGCACCTAGAGCTACGCCTGGAGCTCTTTTACTGGCGTCTGAGGTGAAAACACCAGGGCTGGCCCAGGCCTCCTGCAGACGACAGGATGTTAACAGGAGTCAGAGCAGCTTCTCTTGTGCTGCTTCTGCCTATCGGGGAGAGTCTAAAAATGGGAGAGGGCAGAACGCACCCAGTTCAGGTTAGGGAATGAGTTGCTCCAAGCCAACAGCGAATTCTCAGCCCTCGGCCTGTGTCAGTCGTACCCAGGGTTCATGAGATTACTGTGAACCACTAAGGGGGTGGTCTTGGAGGAAACAGACTTCGGGGGAAGCAATTTAAAGTGGAAAGATGAATGACTTTTACAGACTACTTTGCAGCAACATTCTGGAATAGATTATGTGATTTTTGGGTGAGTAAAAGAAAGCAGTAATGGCCAGGAGAGAGCAAAGATACCCTAAGAATGAATGATGCTAGACTGACCAAATGTGCCTTCTCAAATAAGTTATGCGAACTAGCGAATCTGAATTTCAGAAAGGTATCTGACGGAACCATGCTAGTCTCCGAGAGAATGTGTGGACTGGGCGGATGTGTGGACTGGATGAACGGTAGCTTTCAGTGTGAAACAGCTGACGAAGGGACTGTCGAGTCAACCTGGGGGCCTGTCTCTCTGTCATGGTGTGTAGCAACCTTTTCAAATTTTTTTATTGACCAGTTGAATAAAGATTAAATAAAGTATATGGTGGATACCTCTAGAAGACCCAGCTCGATGGACTGGATGAAATAAAATGTACATGAAACTTTAATCTGGGAAGGTGCTGAGCTCTCCACCGCCTCGCTCACTGTCTGCAGGGACGCGCCATCCTGCCTGCTGCCCAGTGACCCCCTCCTCCCGCCCCACCACGATCCCAGGCTTGCTCCCTGCTGCTCTTCCATCCACGTGTGCACTCACTCGTTCTCCCTCTCCTGGCGTCACTGCACTTCCAGTTCAACTCTCACTCCTCAGAGGCTTTCCCGTAACTTCCCTCACTAGGCCAGCTCCCCCACACGAGCCACCAGGAGAGAGAGGCCGAGGGTGGGGGTGTCTCCCTGACTACAGACTGCACAGTCTACGAAGGCAGGGACCGTGTCTGTGTTGCTGCGCTAACATTAGTATACATCTGCAGCATGGAATGCAATGCTCCTGCTATTGTCACATCTACAGTAACAATCAGTCTGACACATTTTTTTTTTTCTTTTTCTGTTTTAGAGACAGGGTCTTGCTCTGTCACCCTAGCTAGAGAACAGTGGCATCATCATAGCTCACTGCAGCCTCGAACTCCTGGGCTCGAGCGATCCTCCCACTCAGCCTCCCGAAGCACTAGGATTAGAGGCGCACACCATTGTGCCTGGCCCGATACATTCTTCAAAAGGGTACTGACAAACTGCAGTCGGGCCTGGGAAAGCCGAGATTGTTTCAAAATTAGAAACTATTACAAAAGGAACTTGGGGGGCAGAGATGAAGGCCCTGGGGTGACGGGAAACAGCAATATTCAAATATGTGTAGGAACAGTGAGGTACACAGAGTACAAATCAGTCATATCAGCTCAAAGTAAAAAAAAAAATTCACAGCAATTAAAATGATTCTAAAATGAAAGGGGCAAGTGAGGAAGATGAGTAAAGAATAAAACACAACATCAACAGTGCATCCTGGAGCTTTGCAACACAGCCACCTGTCACTTCAAGGAAGGGAGATGACAGGAAATACAAGGTGGCTAGAAACAACCCCTGAGGTTGTACACGTGTTTGTGGTTAGTCACTCTGAGGCAAGAATGATTCCAACAGACCAAGAACAAATCACCTAACGATACCTGAAGAGAACTGTGCTTCTACAATTGACAACAGCTGGTTCAAGAAGTGACTTGGCAAAATGGCAGCGCGCCAGACCCACTCGAGAGGGAATCCGGCAACCGCTCTGGCCGTGCAGCGGCAGGCTGGGAATCTGAGAGGCTGCGAGGCTGCAGGGAGGGGGGAAGTGATAAACATTTCTAAATGACCAAGAAGAGCACATGTCATGGGAATTTCCATCACAACATTAAATGAGTGGCTTCCAAGGCAGCGACTCAGACACCACACTAACACAAGAGAGTTAGCTGCTTCAATACGTTGTCAGTAACAAATAAACTGATCCCTTTTGGAAAAATATGCTGATCTTCCTTTTTTTTTTTTTTGAGACAGAGTCTTGCTCTGTTGCCCGGGCTAGAGTGACTGCCATGGCGTCAGCCTAGCTCACAGCAACCTCAAACTCCTGGGCTCAAGTGATCCTTCTGCCTCAGCCTCCCAAGTAGCTGGAACTACAGGCATGCGCCACCATGCCCAGCTAATTTTTACATATACATATATATATTCTTAGTTGTCCAGATCATTTCTTTCTATTTTTTAGTAGAGAGGGGGTCTCGCTCTTGCTCAGGCTGGTCTCGAACTCCTGCCATCGCGATCCATGCACCTCGGCCTCCCAGAGTGCTAGGATTACAGGCGTGAGCCACTGATCTTCCTTTTAACAGGAAAAAAAGAACATGCTTCAAAGGACAGACTCAAACTCCCACCAGCAGAAATGCATTCTTAAACAGCAAGCTGAAGCTCTTCTCGGTCATTTGGATGTTTGTACGAAGCCTTTTAAAACCTAAACAGCGTCTAAATAAATACAAAGGTTTGTCCGTGGACCCTGATGACTGTTGTGCCCTGGGAGATGATACCTCATTTCAACCAAGTGTCACTGTACAACATGCCTTTGAAAGTCCTGCTTTAGCGCTGCCTTCAGCATCCTGTACAAGCCCACAAGGAAACCAGTCTTATCATCAAATAGCTGCCACACCTGATGAGAGCGTAGCCCACCTTTTTACTGCCATATATAAAATGAACACATAAGGTAGCATTACACAGCAAGCTCCCAGAGGGGATTGCTCTGGAAAGATAATACTCTTTCACATAACCTCTATCAGGCTAAGAAGAAAATACTGTTTCTTAATTTTGTTTACTGCTCTAGAGCACAGGTTGGCAGACCTAGAGCATGCCTGGCCTGTAGCTCATTTTGTAAATAAAGCTATACTGGAACACAGCCACATCCACTCATTTACACATTGTCTAGGGCTGCTTTCATGCTACAACAGCAGAGCTGAGTTGTTGTGACCGAGATTGTATGGACCACAAAACCAAAAATATTTACTCTCTGGGCCTTTACTGAAAAAGCTGCCAACTCTGCTCTAGAGAATATAATGCCAGCAGACTGAGGCTGCTATTTTAGAAGAAAAAAAATCTACTCCTTGCTTTTATATGTTTTGTTTCTTATTATTGAGAAACCACCTTTAGAATGTGTTCAAGAAATAGGCTGTATTTGTACAATTAAAAAAAAAAAAAGAAATGGCCTGGCACATTATTTGTACTATTGTTTTTGTGTATACCACCTTCTGTCTTAAGAAACTTTAAAAAAGATGAGTATATTAAGCCCAAAACATGCAGAAGGAAATAAAGATTAGTATGAAAAACATTGAAATGGAAGCCAAAAAAACCAACAGAGAATATTAATGAAAGCAGAAGTGGATTGCTTTGAAAAGGTCAACAAAGTTGATAAACCTTTAGCTAAGAAAGAGAGAGAAAACATAAATTACTAAAATCAGGATTAAAAGTAGACACCCCTACCACCTTACAGAAATTAAAAGTATTATTAGGGAATACTATGATCAAGAAATAGACCAATTCCTACAAAGACTTAAATTACTGAAACTGACTAAAGGAGAAACAGAGTGTCAGAACAAACCTTCAAGAAGGAAAGAGATTAGATTAGTAATTAAAAATACTCCCACACAAACAGAATCCAGGCCTACTGGTTTCACTAGTGTAATCTACCAAACACTTGAAGAAGTTTGGTAAATAATATACCAATCGTTCACAATCTCTTCAAGAAAATAGAGGAGGAAGAAAATTTCCCAACTCACTATGAGGCCAGTATTACTCTGATACCAAAGCCAGACAAAGATACCACAAAAATAAAAATTGCAGAGCAATATCCCTCATGTAATATGGAAGCAAATGCCCTCAACAAAATATTGCCAATGAATGCAGCAACACATAAAAAGGAATATAAACAATCATCAACTAGGATTTACCCCAGGAATACAAGATTGATTTAACATCCCAAAATAAATTAATGTAATACTCCATATTAACAGAATAAAGGACAAAACCCATATGATAACCTTGATACATGAAGAAGGCATTTGACAAAATTTAATACATATTCATAATAAAAACTCTCAACAAACCAGAAGGAAGATTCCTCAAATGGAGAAAGGGTATTAATGAAAAACCTACAACACCATACTTCATGGTGACAAAATGAATGACCTAAGATCAAAAACATGACAAGGACGTCCATTCTCACCACCACCATTCAACACTGTACTGGAAGGTCTTGCCAGTGCAATTATGCAAGAAAAAGAAACGAAAGGCATCTAGATGGTAAAGAAGGGAGTAAAACTGTCTTTATTTATGGACATGTTTTATGTGTAGAAAATCCTATCGAGTCTACAAAGCAACTACTAGAACTATTAAATGAGTTCGGCAAGGCCACAGGATAAAAGATCAATTGTATTTATATATACTAGTAATGAACAATCTGAAAATGAAATTAATATTTTCATTCATAGTAGCATGAAAAAGAATAAAATATTTAGGAATAAATTTAACAAGTCCAAGAGTTATATAGCAAAAATCACGAAGCACTGCTGGAGAAATTAAATACCTAAATGTAATAATTGGAGATATATCCCGTTTTAATGTACTGGATGACTTACAGAAGAAAAAAGTTGGAGGACTCACACTTCGCATTTTAAAAACTTACTACAAAGCTATGCTAATCAAGGCAGTGTGGCTACTGCATAAGACATAGATAGATATAGATTAATGGAATAGAATTGAAAGTCCACATTTCAATTTACGTTTTACATTTACTCCACAATCAGGGTCAACTGATTTTCAAGAAGGATGCCAAGGCAATTCAATGGAGAAAGAATAGTCTTTTTCAACAAGTAATGTTGGGTCAAATCAATATCCACGTGCAAAAAAATAAATTCGAACCTTTATCTGGTATCATACACAAAAATTAACTAAAATAGATAACAGGCCTAATGTAAGTGCCAAAACTCACTCTAAAACTCTTAGAAAAAACTTAGGTGTAAACCTTCGTGACCTTGGGTCAGGTGGCATTTCTTAGGTATATTAAGAGCACAAGCAATAAAAAACAAGTTGATAAACCAGACTTCAAAAAATTTAATAATTTCTATGCTTCAAAAGACACCATTCAAGAAAATGAAAAGACAAACCACGGACTGGGAGAAAAAAAAATCTGCAAATCACGTATCCAGTAAAAGACCTATATCCAGCATGTATTTAATAACTCTTACAACTCAGTAATACGACAATGTATAACCCCATTTTAAAATGATTTGAATAGACGTTTCATCAAAAGATTTGAATAGGTATTTTACCAAAGAAGATATGCAAATGGTCAACAAGCCCATGAAAAGATGTTCACCATTATTAGGGAAATGCACATCAAAACCAAAATGATATACTACTTCACATTCACTAGAATGGCTATTAGCAAAAAGAAAGACAATAACAAGTATTGCAGAAAGGACGGAGAAGCTGGAACCCTCGTGTGTTGCTGGTGGGAATGTAGGAGGGTGCACCACTTTGGAAGACAGTTTGGAAGTTTCTGAAAATGTTGAACATGGATTTACCATATGAGCTCGCAAACCTACTCCAGAGAGAAATAAAAACTGATATCTACATGAAGACTTCTACGGGCATGTTCACAGCATTAACCATAATAACCAAAAAGTGGAAGCAATTCTAGCACCCATCAACTAGTAAATGGATAAACAAAATGTGTGGCATATGCACAAAATGGAACAGTATCCAGCAATAAAAAGGAACAAAGTGCTGATGCATGCTACAACATGGAGAAACTTCAGAACTATGCTAAGTGAAAGAAGCCAGATGCAAAAGACCACACTGTAAGATTCTAATGATATGAAATGTACAGAACAGAAACATCTATAGACACAGGAAATAGCTTAGTGGTCAGCTAAGGCTGGGGGTAAGAACAGGCAGTGACTGCAAATTTGAGGTTTCTTTTTGGGGTTATGGAAATGTTCTAAAATGAGACTGGGATGACAACTGCAAAACTACATACCTACGCTAAAAACCATTGAACTCTACCATTCGACTACTACACAAATTATAACTCAAAAAGCTGTGTAAAAATATAATCTTCAAACGAAATCCTTCTGTGATGCCAACATTCTCCAGAAATTAAATTCCTTGGCTAAGAGGATCTACTACCCTGAAGGAAGGTGAATACAGAACCTGCTTGAGAAATTACTCACCCAGGGTCAGCTACTAAGTGTAAGGCATGAGTCAGCGATCTTCCAAAAAGATTTCAGGAAGCTTTAAGGTCAATCTTAAAAAAAAAATTTAATAGCAAAAAGAAATAAAAGAACACCATCAATGACATATAATTTGGGCTATTTTAGAAAGCTAACTGCTGAAATGTTTACATTCTGAAAAAGATGGTTTCTTATCAGGAGATCATTCAGCAGTGTTTACATTGACCTAGCACCTATAAAGCTTGGCTTATAAACAAACTGAGCTCCCACCATGTGGTAATAAGGCTTAAACTTTTATCTGTTATAAATTTGCTAGTTAATATAAAATAATTAAAAGGGCTATCTTACATCATTAGTGTTGTTTCATTTATTTCCTTCACTTGCAGCGAGCAGGGCCTAGATCCTGAAGGGGCACCTGAGCCAGTGCCCATTCTTAGCACACCTGGTTATGCGCCTTCTGTTGAGGAACACAGGGGTGAAAACAACAGACCTCTGTGTTGGCTCATCAGCTTTTAACCATTAAAAGACAATATAACTGAGCCTTCCTAAAATAAACCATTTATTGAAAAAAGAACCTTTTTCTTAAATTTCATTAATCAGCCTTTTGCATAACAAACCTGCAGCTTACCAACAACAACAAAAAAAAGGTAAGGTTTCACAGTCAGTGCACTAGACAAACAGGAGATTAAAAACAAGGTCCCGGACGCCCTGATAACACTACAACTTCTTTTGAACCTAGAAAGGTCAAAAATGCTACACTGATGTCATGGTTCTCAGTCACGGGAAAAACAGAGGAGACAGAGGCGATGGTCCGTGTACAGTAGTAATGGCACTTAACATGCAGCTTCTTTAACCTCGTGGACACTATCCCTCCAGAGGACCCTGTGCCACGTCAGATAAACAGGAGCAGCAGGAGAAGTGACGTTTGTCACCTGTGCAGTCTTCAGTCTTGGAAGGTTAAAAAGGCTTACACTGCTTCTCAGCACAGTCTTTATGTAAATATTACATACAGTAGTGATTAAGAGAATTTTCCAAGTCCACACACTACTAGGCCACAGACCGATTAGCTTCATTCTTCATCTGTGCACACCTGTGAGGAAGCAGGAGAGAGCTGAGCGCTGGCAGAGGCAGGTGTGTACGTGTGCGCACACACGGTACAATTCTTACAGGTAGGCCCCATCCGCTCATCCCCATCCTCCCCGTGCTGTGCTGGGCACAGAGGGAAGGACTTGAGAAACGCAGTCAACAGTGGCAGTGCTAAGTTACTGCTCTCAAGTTAAGCCTGGGAATTGACTACTGAAAGCATTTTTTTAAATGTCTATGTAAAATTTCAGGTCAATTGTTTCTGTACTTTATAACTAAGGCCTAAAGTTATTTAATTACAACTCCCTAACATCTCCACAGATAATCCACTCGGTTGGTCGGTAACCCCACTCACCAGGAAGAATGACACCCCACTCTTCTGCACCTTCCTTCCCTTTGCTGGAAGCTCCTCTGCAGGCCCCTCACGATGCCGTTTCCTCCACGGTTCCATTCTCATCCCTTTCTCCTCTGAAGACTCTCCCAGCAACACTTCTGTCTCCCCAGCCTGTACCCCAGCCCAAATCCCTCTTGAGTGCCAGCTCAAACTATCCAAATGCCCATCTGAAATCTCCCAGCAGATGTTCCAAACACACCTCAATCTTCACCTAGCAGAGAGGACCCATCACCTCCCTGACCTGCCCCTCACCCAGCCGCCTCTTTCCCTGTTTTGGTGAAAGGAGTCTATGACCTGGTGACACAAACTAGAAATCTGGGAGCCACCATAGACTCCTCCCTTCTCACCCACCTTCGCATCCAACCAGGGCTCAGTCAGGGCCACTGTAACTCCTAAGGATCGCTGAGAACTCACCCTGATCGCCCATCCCCAATCCTTTACCTGCACTTAACGTCCTAACTAGTCTCTTGCCTCCTGCTGAATGGTCTAACACACTATTAAATCATGTTATGTTTACAATAAAACTGAAATTCCTTCATGTTGCTCCCACTTACTTTTCCAGCCTTCCCTTGTGCCATTTTCCACATCCTGTGCTCTTTGGGATGGGATGTACCTACACGAGTTCCTTAACTGTGTCACTGTCCACGAGGGAGTTTTTCCCTGCCTCTTCCCTTTGCCCGCTGTACCCCTGCCATTCCTGACCAGGCCAGACCCTCTCAAATAGCTTAGGCAGCTCTTCCTAGAGAAAATAATGAGATTAACTGACTGCATTAAATTCCTCTTCTCATAACCTTACATACCATTCTGACAGCTCTTAACATAATGATTAGTTGTTGCTAAGCTGTAGTCATTACTAACCCGTCTACCCTCCAAGTAGACTATATACTCTTGAGAGTGAAAACTATGTCTTTCATCCAGTCCCATTTAAACTTCCATTTAACTGTCTCAAGTGCATCTCAAATGCTCCATCAAAATAGACTAAGTAGAACTTCAATGAACATTTTTCAAATGAAAAAAACATATACGAAAATCCCTAGCATAATAATACATTTAGTTCCTTTCCATTTCAGACATAAGTATTTTATATTTAAGTTTCCAAATTTCCCCAAGGGCCATATGCAAAACAAAACTCAAATATTTAAACATGAAGACAACTATCCAGGAATCTGTCAAACCTTGACAAACGAATGGTCGAGGAGCTGGCTGGCTGTCCACCGCATCTTTGGGTCACTTTCAAGGCAGTGAGAGAGGAAGTCCTTTCCTTCAGGGCTTAATCTTTCAGGGATTGGGGGCTTATGTCCCATTCCCACTTTATACATGATCTGAAAGTTGTGTTCATACTCATGCCAAGGCCTCTAAAGAGATAAGAAAAAAATCAAGTTTTAATATTATGTGGCCATAAAAAATGCAAATGCCCAATCTCTTTTTAAGCATCTGAAAATTAATATATACCAAGAATCAGCACACCTTTGCTAAAAGGGCCAAACAGTTAATACTTTCGGCTTCCAGGTCATATGGTCTCTGTTACAATTATCTAATTCTTTCATGGTAGCATGAAAGCAGCTACACACAATATATAAAGGAATGGGGTATGACTGTTCCAATAAAATTTTATTTATAAGAACAGTCTGCTCACCCTATTTGGGATGTGCCATTAGTCCAGCTTTATCTAGAAACCATCTCATGCAACTAAAAAATGTAATACATAAAATGATATATAACATATAAAACCCAACAATTCTCTTATAGGGATGTTTAATATGCTACGTTGTTGAAAAATAAAAATTCCATTAATGCAAAGTTTAGATGATTTCATTATGATCGTATGGAAAAAAAAATTCATAGCGGAAAGAACTAAGTTTGTATGGCATTCTGATTTATGTACTATAGTTACTGCCAATATGTATTCTTGAGTGTGAGCATTTATTCTTCTCTTATGTATGGCTTGACTGAAATAATAGAGATCATGGCCATCTTCCTATTTTAATTCTAATAGAAATAACATTAGGCAATATTTATTGAGCACTTATTATGTGTGATCTTTTTCAGCAGCTACAAGGTACAGCTGTATAACGATTTAACTAATTTCCTACTAGTAACACTTAAGAGATTTCTAACTCTCTTGCTGTATAAACAATGCTACACAGACATACACTGTGTGTACATGTGTATCTTTACACAGTTGTATACTTGCTCATTAGAAGACAAATTCATCAGAAGATAAATTTTCAGAAGCAGAAATTTCTTAGTTTAAGGGCTAAGCACATTTAAAATTTTGATAGAGATTAGAAATTGTTCTCCAGAGCAGTTTTACCATTCTGAATTTCTGTCCACAATATGTCTGTTTCTCCTTACACCCTAAAGGTATTATCAATTTTTAAAAATGTCACTCATACACTAAATAAAAAGTTGATCATCTTTTCACGTCTTTTTGAAATTAACAGACAATTTTTTAGAGCAGTTTTGCATTTACAGAAAAATTAATTGGAAGATACAGAGAGTTCTCACATACTCCCTCCTGCTCCCCACACAATTTCCGCGATTATCTACACCTGGCATTAGTGTGATCCATTCGTTACAACTGATGACCCAGTGTTAACACATTGGTAACTAAAGCCTGCAGTTTACATCGGGGTTCGCTCTGTGTTGCACATTCTGTGGGTTTGGACATATACACACTAATGTGTATCCACCATCACTGTATCCTACAGAAGAGCTTCACTGCCCTAAAAATTCCCTGTGCTTTACCTATTCATCCCTCCCTGCCCAAATTCCTGGCAACCACTGATCTTTTTACTGTCCCAATAGTTTTGCCTCTTCCAGAATGTCACATAGATGGAATCACACAGTAGGTAGACTTTTCAGGCTGGCGTCTTTCATCACTTAGCCATATGCATTTAAGGTTCTTCCATGTCTTTTGTGGCTTATATAGCACACTTCTTTTTATCACTGAATAATATTCCTTTGTATAGGTATAACTCTTTATCCCTTTATTTACTGAAGGACATCTTGGCTGCTTCCAGGCTCTGGCAATTGTGAATAAAGCTGCTATCAGCATTCATGTGCAGGCTTCTGTGTGACCTGCGTTTTCAAATTCATGGTTTCTTTTTGTAACTGCTTACTTCTCTGTGTCTTATTTCAAGTTCTACGCTTCTTTAAATTTACTCATAAGAGTTCTCTGTGGCACACACCTTATAAATATCTGTTTCCTAGTTTGCTATTTGTCTTAATCTTATTGTATCTATTGACAAGTCACATTTTTATCTTTAATCATGATGCCTTAAATGCAGAAAATACGTCCACAGTACTGATAACGGTCAAACCACAGTTACTGTTCCCCAATGTACAATGCCCTCCTGAAGTTCCTCCTCCAGGTGTGGGCTCTGCTTACCTTCCCAGTCACCATCTCTATGACAACACAGCCCAGACTCCAGATGTCAGCCGCTCGCCCATGGCCTTCTCCTTTAGCGCGAGTGATGACTTCAGGTGCCATGTATGCTTTAAAAGTCAGATGCAGTGTTTAGTGGTGGGTTAGAAACACGGCACCATGTATTAATAGAGCCAAGCCATAAATTAATATAATATTCTTTCCCTGAGTTACATGATAGAAAATATCAAAAACCTACAAATATTAATAGATATTTCAAATCTATTTGTGGAATGAACTTTTTGGCGCCAAATCCTCTTTTAAAAGACAATTTTTGAATGTGAAAATTTTCAAATAAATTGTATTCACAATTAAACTAGGAAATTTAAACTGCAAAGGAGGAGACAAAATTTCATGACACTAAATGATCAAAACAAAGAAGTATCTTTTGACCATAGCGTTGTTTTGATTAGAATAGTTTTAATAAAACTAATGCAAACAAGAAGAGTTTTTCTAGGGTAAAAAAGATGCTTTCCTCCTTTAACTTTAAAGGAGAAATTTAATTTACCAATCTGACAACTACTCTCAGGTGGAAGCCCAAGTGCATGAGGGAGCAGCAGTCCTTTTGGTACCTGGAAACCTTTACCTGCTCTCCCAGTCCCCACTGACAAAGAAAGGTGAAGGTTACTCCCAGGTACCACGTACACTGTGTTAAGTTGGAGTGCAAAGACTGACCGAGCTGGTCCCTACCTGCTGTCCCCAGTGTGCTATTCACTTCACCAGGCATGGTCTGGGCATTGTTTTTAAGCTTTACTGAGCATCCAAAATCTCCCAGTTTGATTAGTCCAGATGAGGTAAGGAAGATATTGGCACCTAATAAGAAACAACCAGTTGTTAAACAGCCTCCAAAACACAATGTGAGCATTTTAAAATTTACATGGTAATCTAAACTACCAGAAACTTCATTCACCAAACTAAGTAATATAAAAGTTTATGAAATTTTACTTACAAAGTGCAATCATAAAAACATCTGTGAGCCTTATTCACAAATATTAATGCAAAGCAACAAAATTTTAACATCAGTGCAGGTAGCTTTGACCAATAAATTTTGAACTGAAATACATGCATAAATTCTAACATTAAAAACCCACAGAAACACTTAAAAAGAAATTGCATACAAAACACAAATGCTTGAGATAAGTCCCTGAAAATTAGAGTTGTATGCAGTTAGCAGCTTCTTTTACAGGAAGCGCCATGTAGACAAGAACCGGTACACAGTAGTTTTTTAGGGTCATAGCTGAGGCCACTTTTGGATTTTTTTTGAATGTGACTGAAAACAATGTTCTGTAATTTTCAAATATTTCTATAAGCAATATACATGCCTAACTGGTCTTCTAGTTGGAAGCTGGGGTTATTGCTCATCTCTCAGGTCAGCTTGGCCTTTTGCTATAGGGTACATTATCGCTCCAACTAAGTCACGCATTTCTGGCATCGTGTTCTATGGTACCTCCTTCAAAAAGCAACACATAGCCACTCGAGTTAGACAAACAGCCATACGATGAGTGAAGTCTAAGAGTTAGTCCTCGTGACTTGAGTGTCCCCAGAGTTGATGGTCCCCACAATGGACAACACAGTGGTGACTTGACCTTCTGGAACTAGTCTACGTTGCTCATTCTGAGCCATGACCAACTACAAAGTATTTGATAAGGATACCAGTGAGCTGACCTGATTTAAGGATTCTGAGAAATTCTCTTTGTGCCATGGAATATAACAAGAAGATACCATTTTATGACAGTGAACAGAGACTGAGTACGGTGCTTGTGCAGAAGGATTAGAAATGGGCAACGCCATGGCCTGATAGAGCCAATTCAGCAAACGCCCAGAATGACCCCAGACAGCAAAGCAACGTGGTGGACAGGCAGGCAGCCACCAAGACTGGCGTATGCCGGGTGAGCCGCAGTACAGAGCACGAACAATTTCTTACACTCAGACCAAAGCAGACTCTGGTGTGATCCAGAACAGCCCCCCAGACTGGGTCCCGTCCCTGGTCAGAAGTCAGGCCAATTCTTAAGCAAATGTGTTTAATTAGGTTAACCTCAAATATATAATAGAATGAAACTCTTCGGTCTAGGGCCAATTAGACACAAAAATACTTTCCCACTTTAGTCATCCCCAAGACTCCCAAATACAAAGGTCCAGGGCATGGTGTGGTTAAGGCAAATGCCACAGGGACAGTTCTGAGACAGAAGCATAGTCATTTCCCTCATGCCAGAAGAGGAAAGCACTTTTAATCAATCAGCATGACCACACTAACCTTTAGCAGAACTCTAATTTGGAGGCTGGTGTAAATAAACCTTATTCTTGTCACCAAAAACATAGCCTCATCTTATGACTTATATACGCATTTCTGATTTACTGTCCCTTTACATATTCATGACACTCATATAGAAATATACAGGAAGTCTTGACCCAGGAACAAGAAAGGTTGTTTTAATCATGAATCTCTAGTGAGTACAGACGCTATGCCAAATCAGCCTATAAAAATAGCAAACTTCATTTCTGGGCAACAGATTTCTCTAAAAGCCGAAAGAGCAGACTTTACTGAATGGTGATGTGGGTTCTATATTGTTTCTTAATGCAGGATTCTTTATAAAAGCACATTCAAAGTAAAGGTATTTCAATCTAGAGAAATAACATGTGGGAGTGGGAACAAGCATCTTCGGAGCACCTACTGTGTGCTGGATACCAGGCAACTCTGGTGCACAGCAGCACGGTGCGTGTGGGGATTACCTTTAATGTCACGGTGAACGATGCCATGCTCATGGAGGACATTGATCGCAATGGTGATCTGCTTTGAATACAGCCTAATCACATGTTCCTGAAGCCCCAGCCTCGACACTTCTTCTAATGTGCCCTCATCACAGTACTCCATGAAGATGTACATTTCTTCCTGCGGGAGGAACAGAACGCAGCCCTGTGTTTATGATTCTCTTTACATGTTCGCTAAGTGAAAAGTCTGAAAAACTTCACAGGCCATGCCCCGAAGGAACCTTCTTTCTAACGGTATACTACACTTGTCATCCTGAGCACTGAATGTGTCCTACAACGGTCGTTTCTCACTCTTCTACAGGTGTCTGCCTGCCTCCTCTGTCTGGAATTACACAGCCTGTCGGGATAAGAGCATCTCCAAATCGCAGAGGATAAAATTCTACAATCCTCTGAAATTAAGTCTGCTTTATAATCTCAGACAGGGACCAACAGGGCTGTCCCTACAAATATATTATTAAGTACTGAAACACATCCTTTTCAAACATGAATTTATTTGTGAAAACATTAAAAATGATCAATATCCAACTTCCCCAAAAGCTCGTGCTCTACACCAAGACGCTCGAGGTGATTCGCTTTCCCTCAACGTGTTTATCTCTAAACACAAGGGGGAAAATGAATTTGAGGGCTGACTTTTCTCCCATTTCACAATGGTTCCTTAAATACATATGAAAGAAAAATCAGTACTACTTAACAGTGTACTCAACAGTGGTTCAGCGACAAATGGAGAAAACAAGTCACAAGCAGCGGTGTAAGGGGCATTTTAGAAGATCTTCTGACTGGCAGGATGGGTTTCAGTGCTTTATGATGTCGGGTTGAGACTACAGTCTACAACTTACATTTTAGGAAGAACTCCTCTAGTTTCAGAGAGAAGGCAGAAATGATGTAACTCATGGAGATTTCCTGAGAATTAGGCAAAGTTACTGTGCTCTGAAATGAGAAGACCTGTGATGTAGAACAGGACTCCATTTTGTGCCCTTACTGATTCCTCACACAAAGCAGTGTCATTAGGGTCGGCTTACTCTATGAAGCTCCACACCAAAATACCGAACCAGATTGGGGTGTTTGATGCCTTCGAATATTTTCAGTTCGTCTGCAGTTTCCTTGATAGTCTTATGGTCATTAGGTTGAAATCGAATCTGTGAAAGGAAAATTGCTGATCACCGTTGGTGCTGCCACAGACCGGAACACAACCACCCTAAGTCCCTGACACCCTCACGTCAAACCCACAGGAGTACGGTCAGTCTGTTTGTGACTTTACTTCCAGGTGTTCGTTCTTTCCTTTGTTGTTCCTTATGAATTAAACAAACTTGCTTTTGAGTATCTGACAAGACAACAGCTAATGAGATCACTGTCGCAACTGCAAACTGAATTACCAAAATCATTAAACATTCAGTAAGCAATCACTGCCGTTTAGATTCTGGGCAAGATAAAAAGATACGATTCTGCCCTTAAGAAGCTTCCAACTTTTTTAGATTCCACATGTAAGTGACATCATGTGGTATTTCTGTTTCTGTGCCTGGCTTTTCTCGCTTGGCATAAAGTCTTCCAGGTTCATCCACGTTGTTGCAAAGGTGACTATAGTTAATAATAACGTATTTCAAAGCTGCTAAGAGAGTAAATTTTAAATGCCTCACTATGAAAAAAAAAGATAAGTGAGCTAATGAATATATTAGCTTGATCCAATCATTCCACATTATGTACATATATCAAGACATCATATTGCACCCCATAAATATATACAATTATGTGGCAATTAAAAATAATAAAAAAATAAAAGTTTACAACCAAGCTGGAGGAAGACACAGAAGTAGAGGAAACTGCCACACACAGAAGAAACACTGCAGCAGCTCTGGAGAGACGTGTGGTGAGGGAGGCAGCGCTGCACGGAGAGGGTAACCGCTGGGAACACCTCCCAGCTCACCCCACTCCTCTCCCTTCTGAGTCAGCAACAAGCCTTAGTTCCTAGGATTTGCCCTACTCTTCCCCACTCCAACTCCAGCTATCAAAATGCCAATTATTTTTGAAGCTTATCACACATTATCTTCTCCCCCCAAAATCTCCTCTGTAAGACGTTATTGTAACTACTTTCCTCTAAGCCTTCATCAAACTTTTTATTTCTGTCTCCCTCTATATGGCCCTTCTGATACCTGTGCTGTGTTAGAATTATTTGTGTATCATCATCCTTGCTGAAATCATAAACACCTTCACTGTCCATAAATGTTACCTAAGTGCACCTGCCTGGTTGGTCCTGACTGTCTAAATGCTAAAAAGCAGGACTTAGGCCTCAACAACTCACTCCAGATGGTACTTAAGCCAGCTCTACGCCCGAAGAACTGAATAACCACCAGTGTCTTTACGGAACCTCTATCGCCAGAGCTGTCAAGCCCAAGGGCCCCAGTGAGCAGATGACTCACCTCCTTCATCGCCATCAGCTCCCCCGTGTCAACACTGATGCAGGTGTAGACCTTCCCATACTGGCCTTCCCCTGTGAACGATAGGAACAGGCTCCTCTTTCAGTCACCACAGGTAGGTTAAGTCATTTAAACTTATAATAATACTGTCCAATTGTTCCAGAGGCATATTTATATATAATTATGTTCATTATAGTTAACTACTGTAAGACTCAAAATAGTTCTGAATGTTCCCTAATATTAATAACTGAAGTCTTAGGCAATCTCTTCAATATGTCTTATCTGTAAATATCTTTAAATAGAGTAGAACTGACTGGGGCACATCCCAGGAGAGGCATAAAGATGACCCGTAAGCAGCCCTCGTGCCCCTCAGGGAGGGCTGGGCTGGGGGCACAGGGGAGCAGCCAGGAGTGAGCTCACTGTGCGTGTCCAGGGGGTGTGGGAGCAGACATTCTCCTGACAGACCTTCCAGACATTAAGCCAAGGGGATATACAGCTGAACAATATAACAATAATTAATAAAATTTATAAAGTACTTGATTTTTAGTGTCTCTTGCCCTACTAGACAGCTCTAAGGGACCCTCAGGTTTCCTGAGGCTACCAGAGTCTCATATTACAACTGTGTTTCCCCTTCAGACCTAACTGCTTGACAGATAAATGCATTTAAATAGGGGAAGGGTCTGAAATATAATCAGGCTTCTTCCCTCACACAATCTACCCTAGTTATTTTACAGTAAGCAGTTTTACCTGGAAATTAATTAGGCAATTTTTGAGAAAAGAAGATTCTCCTGTCCTTATTTGTATGCAGCCTCTCTTCAAATAATGTTCTTCTGGGAACAGGTAAAAAGAATAAAACTAGAACAAACATGTAAAATTTCGGTACTTCTCCACTAGCAACTTCTGGAGTCACAAAGCAAAATGATTCAATTTAATGAACCATTTAAAAATCTCTTTCTAAAATCTCATTTTGTATTGCTCTTAGAATACATCTTGCAAATTAAACAACAAAAAACTAGACCGCTCTGCAAAAAGACACAATTTATTAATATATTTGCCACGTCTATGAGAAAAACGACCGACTATATAGGACTTAACCTAAAGAAGTGTAGCTATTGCTATTTTGTACACAAACTTCACATTATGGTCCTTAGTTTCCTTACCAATTTTGTTTCCTCTTTGCCACTTGAAGGTCACCTTCCTCAAGCCAACATGCATAACATTGTCATAGCATTTAGGAGTATCACAAACTTGACCAATGATATTCTTTCTCCTCATTTCTCGGTACCTCTTTTCTTCAAATAATCGGACTGACTTCTGGATAGCTTCTATGGGCCCTTGTTTAGAAGCAGAATCTGCAGAGAGAACAGCAAACTCATTAGTCTCAATCACTGTTATCACGTCAATTTCTAACAACTAACAATAAAAACTGAGCAATATACATTAGTACTCCATTATAGGAAGGCTTATCATTATATATTGAGATAAACAGCACGTGAATTAGAGTCCTTCAAAATCTAATAATTCCAGCATATACCACCCATTACACAATACACACACAAAATATAAGCTAGTCAGACAAAAACTATTTCTCTCCCAAATTGTCAGTTAGACCTGTGGTCCCCAATCCCCAGGCCGCAGACCAGTACAGGTCCCTGGCCTGGTAAGAACGGGCCGTACAGCAGGAGGTGGGCAGCAGTTGAGCCAGCAAAGCTTCATCTGTGTTTATAGCCCTTCCCCATCGTGCACATCACTGCAGAAGCTCCGCCTCCTGTTAGATCAGTGGCGGCATTAGATTCTCATAGGGGCGTGAACCCCACTGTAAATTGCATATGCAAGGGATCTTGGCTGCACACTCCTTATGAGAATCTAATGCCTGGTGATCTGAGGTGGAGCTGAGGCAGCGATGCTAGCGCTGGGAAGAGGCTGCAAATACAGATAATCATTAGCAGAGAGGTTTGACTGCACGATTATGCGCTTGAATCATCCAGAAATCATCCCCGCACACCTCCCACCCTCCAGTGGAAAAACTGTCTCCCATGAAACCGGTTCCTGGTGCCAAAAAGGTTGGGGACCGCTGGGTTAGACTACTGCAGTTACCAACCTGCCTCTAGTTTCCCCTCTCTCCCATCCACTCTCGTTTGCCAGAATTATTAGAACACAAAATGTGATCATGTTACTGTCCTACATAATTTATTTCACAGTTCTCCACTACCTATTAATCAAAAACCCAAACTCCTTCATACGGGACTCAAGGCTCTGCAGAATCTGGACCCAGTTTACCTTTTCTGAATCTTCACACTAGCCAAACTGAAAGACTCATGAAACACACCAAACTGTTTCTCACTTCCATGACTCCTTCACACTTTTCCCTCTGCCTAAAATATCTTCTTCCTACCACAGAACCTGGTGAGTAAACCCTACTTACACAGCTCAGCTGAAATGCCATCCCTCTTGTAGGAAGCCATCTCTGATGAGGAGGGAATGGCGTTTCCCGTTCTCTGGGAAGAATACAGAGTAAGGGAGCTCTACAATTAGAATGCCTGGGATAAAATTCTGGCCTCACCATTTTCTAGGTGTTTGACAATGGACAAGTTAATTGACTTCTTTATACATTAAATACTTACTCAGTAAAATGAAGGCAATAATACCTAATTCACAGAACTATTGTGAGGATTTAATGAAATAATACTTGTAAAGCATTTAGTATAGTGCCTGGAACACAGGAATACTCAATAAGTATTACCTATTATTATTATTCCCCATTTCCTTTCAGGGTCTACATCTCTATTTCCCCAATTTATTTTATCATGATTTACAGTAAAAAATACCTTTCGCACATACAGATATCTAAAATTACAGATTCATGAAACATTACTGCCTTTACTACAAGTGACACCATCCTACTCTTTTTTAAAAAATGCTGATCACATTCACTAAAATTTTACAACCCACCAGTGAGTCACAACCCATAACCAGAAAACCACTGGTTTATGCACATCTCTATGACAGTACTTCTCATACTGTATCCTAATTAGCTACCTAAGAGCCTGAGTTTTCTGGCAGACAAAGAGATCCTTGAAGATCAGGATGAATGTAAGGTTAATCTAAGAAGAGGAATTTCCAAAGATTCACGATGTTCCAGTTACAGTTTCTTACCACGATCGCTTCTTTAAAACATGGATCCCATTTTGTTTCCTTGCTGTGTCACCCAGCACCAGACCAGCTTTGAACAGCTGTCCACTGCCAAATATTTCTGGGACAGGCTTTTTTTTTCAATAACAATTTCTCAAGATGTCTCAGTCTTTAATATGTCAATATGAACTGTAACTTCCAAAGAGGAACACAGTTCCAAGTGGTTCCCAAGTTTACTTGACCACCAAGTATTTGTTCTGAAAAGCATGGCAAGGACCTGGGATCCAGGGGAACTGCTGGTTACATGTGAGCCTGGACTCCCTGGACACACATCCAATCTGTCAGGAGCTTGTCAATCATTACAAGAAAGTTGTTTCTTGTCACCATTCCCTTTTTTAACTCCCACTTTAGTCCAGTATCCTATATTTACGCCGAATTACTGCAATGGTGTTCTAACTCATCTTCCCATTTCCTCCCCAGTTCTTGCTGGCAGGTGAATCTACCTCACAGCGTCTTAAGTCCCCACCCTCCTGCTTCCCAATCACACCAGGTGCTCAAGAGCCTTCAGGGCTTGCCCACCACCTCTGGGTAAGGCCTTAATTACTTAACCAGTCACTGAAGGCTGTCCACGATCTGATCTCCCTTCACCCCTGCAATTTCACCTGTATTTACATCCACATCAGCCAGGCCAGCCCCGCTGGTCTGTCCCATAGTCACCAGGCCTCCAGGTATGTTTCTTTCTATGCCTTTCTTCTTGGCTTGCTGCAGACCTGTCTTCCCTTCAAGGGCCAGCTCAGCCTCCTTCCTCCATGAAATCCTTCCAGACTGCGCTGGGCCTCAGGGGACAAACACTGTTCTGATCAGCCCCACACAGTACACAAGGGTGCTGCAGTGGGGAGAGCACCGCACTCGGAGACAGAAGAGCCTTCTAGTCCCAGCTCTGTCATTTACTACCTTGACCAAATTAGCCTCAGAAACTGTTTTATCATTTATGAAAAGAGAGCAAGATCTATTCTGCCTATTGCTCAGGATTGTTCTGACAAAAAAACACATGAAAGCATTTTGTAGACCCTAAAGTGCCAGAACAGTGATTTTTCTATTTATTCTTTTGACTAATATTAATCAATCCCCTACTTCACAAGGTCTTTCCCTCAACTTGTTAGCATAAAAAAAAGAATGGTTATTTATTTCACAAATATTTATTATAATCCTCCCATGTACAAATAATTATGCTGAGCTGCTTTAAGAATATAAAGATGAGTAAAACATATTCTTGATCCAAAGGAACTTGTAATTCGTTAAAAGAAATAGAAAATATATATAGTACACAATAAAAAGTGATGTCAGAGATATAAATGGGATCACGAAACAGTAACGTAGAAGGTCTAATAATTAAGAAACTAAAGCAAATTTTAACTGAAACTGCTCACCTTATGCTTAAACATTCTGAATTTAACATCCTTCGTCTTACCTTTAGTCTGGCTGATAAGCGTCCGAAGTTCCCAACTTCTTCGTGTTGACCCACTTGAATCACCTCTCGGATATGCTGGTTCTACAAGAAGTATGTTTTTATACAAATTAAGATTTATGAAATAAATATGCTAGAGAACAAGATCTGAAATGGTGAATGGCAATGGTTACCATCCACCTCTCCTTTCTGGTGATTAACTTATAGTGTATTTGATGTGGATGCAAGAAACTATCTCTGCAATCGATTCTAGAAAATTGTACCAAACTAAGAAGTTGTTAACGGGGTAGCAAAATTTTAACTATATCAAACTTTCCACAAGTAACAGACAATAAAATACTTCACAGAAACTGGATTCCTTGGGAACCCCCTTCAAGAGATTGACTCCAGGAGTGCAGCCCTGCTATGACAGGAGCAGGGACCTGCTTTCTGGGCAAACACTCCCGAGGGCTGCATTATACGAAAACTTCTGCATATGACCAACACACACAGTGTGTTTTGTATTTTTAAAGTGAACAAAAGTACTCAACAGTGGAAATACCAGGAAGAATAACTTTTTTAAAAGCAAAGAAAGCAAACCTAGAAAATGCAAATACAGGTAAAAAAGGCAACTATAATAAAAAGCCAACATGTTTTGCATTAAACCTTCTCATAAACCCAGGTTTCTTCTTACTCATCATTCCTTCAGAAAGGAATGAATACAAGAATCATAAGGGAACCCTCATGAAGGTGTTAACAGAAACCGGTGCACTGAGACAGATGAAGAGGCTGGTTTTGAATGCAGTTGAATCTTAAAACACTCACCATCTCGCTCCTCCGTGGGGCTTGAGTGACGACTCAAGGACCTAAACTGCAATTCAGCAGCTATGGAAGCCAACCGATCATTTTCAGGGACACTGGAACCCCTGTTTTAATATTTTTAACAATTGAGCTATCAATTCAATGGAATTCAAAAGATCTGTGAGATTCTTCTAGAACAGTGATTCTCAAATGGGGGTAATTTTGCCTCCCAGGGAGGCAATGTCTGGAGACACCTCTGACTGGCATGACTGGGAAGGTGCTACTGGCATCTAGTGGGCGAAGGACACCGCACAGGACAGCCAAGAATTAATGAAGAGTGCCGCTGCCAAGCGCCTCCTCTGGAGTCTGGAAGGAGAGCTCCGTTTTCATCTCTCCACAGCTAACACATGAGACTGGGAGCATCTGCCTGCTTACTACCTTATTTTATATTTGACGATAACAGAAATATAAACAAAATGCTTTATTTGTTACTGACATACATGGAAAGCTCCATAATTTAAGCTGAGGATGAATAAAAATATATAAGCCAAATCTGGCTAATATTTAAAGTTACCATCAAATTTTATTTATGTATTTATTTCTATTTAAAGTACTAAGATCATTACATGGTCCAAAAGATTTCAAATCTCTTAACAAGACAATGGAAGGGAATCCCTGATGATTTCTCAAGCAGTAGCCAAGCAAAAGTGCAAAAGAGCAAGAAGCTTAATATATTAAAGTACAAAGTTAATTTGCTGCTTTTCCGGAATAAAGTTAAATGCTCAGCATAAAGTTAAATGCTCAGCAACCAGAGTGAACCCATAAAGAGTAAAAACTAAAATTAAATAAGAAAGTGTTAAAATTATAATTCAAATAATCAAAGAACCCAAAATAAATATGGCATTAGTTTATTAAAGTCATTTAATGTGCATTTTTAAATTAATGAGATAATGAAGTATGGTAGCATTTATGCTCTTTTTTATTACACACTGAATAGGCTGAAGGCAGCATGATCTATTGCATAGACATTCACAAATGATGAAATATACAATATTTTTTGTATTTCCCTAAACCCTGATCATAAAGTGCTAATACAGTACTTAAAGTCTGAAGTGAGGAAGGACATTTCTATTGCCATGTAGTTCATCAAAAACTTGGCATTATTTAATAGAAAAACCACTGGTGTTGAAGTGAAAAACATATTCCATTCCTAAGCAATACCAGAGATGGGAGGACCGCAGAGAAGTCATTTAACACCTCTATTTTCCTGATTTCCCACAGGAGAAATAAGCCAATTCTACGTCCTTCAGAGACTTTTTGCAAGAGTAAAAGGCAAGAACATATACTTGTGAAGTGATGCATTGGTGAATGTTTAACTAGCTGTGGGGTGGGATGGAAGGGTGGGTCGTAGTAGAGTTTGCCAATTTCTATGGTGAAACAAGTGGCTTGCAAGATTCCTGAAAAATTAACAATCAGCTTTTATGAGTCAGCAGGAGCCAGCTCCAGCAAGCACACAACTGCAAAAATGTTTTTATAAACAACAGTAAGACAATTTAAGCCCAGAATAGATACTTTCCAGGTCAAATAAAATCAATTAAAAGGACCAAGTGAAACTGAATTTTGGTTAATACATCTCTAGGACAGGCAAGTCCTGCACACAGTGGGCTGTGGCATCCTTGTGGACACTGGACATCACCGATGTCATCCTGCCTCCCCACAGCATATTCATAAACCCACAGCCATGCTGAGACTCGGGCCCCACAGTGTGCCTCAGGAGCCGTGAACCGAATCCACCAGCCACTCCTGCGGCCCACTACCCAGGCTCACCGTGAAGGTGCTGAGGCTCGAAGTCAAATCAAGTGTGTGCAAGGCCTGAATGCAGAAGGGGTCTAATAGCCAGCCCAGCCACCTATTCAAGAGGCTTTGCTCTTCTCGACCCACCACCACATACACAGTCAAAAAGTAAAAAAAAAAGCTTGGATCCTCTGTGGAAAAATGGCCTTCAATATAGCATACTGTGATGCTATTAAAATTCCTAAACATCAAGGATTGTCCAAATATGTCCAAATTTAAGAGGAATACCTATGAAACGCTATTCATAACATGCTAAAAAACTGCTCATGCAAGGTGTAAGACTAAATTGCATGAAAAGGCCAACTGCAGGCATTTAATTCTTATCCTAAAATACACTTAATGTATCACACTACCACTTATAAATGCCTTAAACCATAGTTCATTAACATTTAAAAAAGTGGGAAGTCACTTCCCATCGTCTAGTTCTGGAGTAATCTCTTGTGAAGATGGACACAGCAGGTGTGGGAACCAGGAGCCAGAGTCTGGTCAATTTTCTCAGCTGTGTCTGCATTTTAGGCCAGACTTCCCTGAAGTCTTTATTGTGTGAATAACAAAGGTAGTTTCAGTAGCCCCCACACAGGGATATGAAAGCGTAGGTGAAAACATTTGCCATGAGATGCTCAAAACATACAGAGCATAAATGGAAATTTGTTCAATGTTGTTAATGTTTTTTAGTTGACTGCGTAAGCTGTCAAATACTTTGATATTTTTAGGTTATAGGCATTTATCACTAAAAATTAGGAATATTATTTTAACAATTGAGAAGACCGAAAGTGCAGAAATTCTAGACTGTTATTAAATAAGTCTAAAAACATTTTAGTCTATTTTAAAATCTAAAGCTAGATGTCATCTTCCTGCCAACTTCCAAACTAATATTTTCTCCTAAGAACTGAACACAGAGCACTGAGTCCCATCACAATTTTACCTTTTTTGATCAGATCACCCCCAACCCAAATAGTCTTGACTACATTGCCTTCCTTATTGGAAGATGAGAATACTGACAGTGTTTCTTCTACTCAGATACAAGGTGAAATTAAAAAAGATCAAAAGTCCTTTCTCCATTAAGTATATGAGAACTTGATGAATTTCTCTGCCAAAAAACTAGAATGGAAAAAACTACAAGACCCTCCTTACTTACACAAAAGACTTAATGTAAGAGACTTAAATTTTTCCGGAACTTGCCAAATGTCTGGCAGTTCTCTCTGGCAAAGATCTATTCTTCATGACATACAAATCCCATGCACTCATTTTTCCAATCTTAAAAACTACTTCTAATCAACCATTATTCAAAATTAGGAAATCCAGTTAGAAAATTGATCTTCCAAAAAAAAAAAAAAAAATCACCACCTAACCAGACCATCTTTGAACTGCCTTGTGACTCCTCAGGAAAGGCTCTGTTAGCCAAAATTCTCACATTCCCTTCTATTGTGGGCCAGGTTCTTTCTTCTGATATTCCTTCCATGGAGTTATTATCGGCAAAGGATCTGGTTATTTTGGCTAATATTAGCTCCAAAGAAATATTAACATCAGGCAAATGATCTATTTGTGCTGGTCAATGCCAGAGCCCTGGGGCTGAGATAACCCACTGAAGGCCCTGAGCACCACTCACAGCCCACAGGAAAGCAGCCCACTTGGACCCTGCAACATGCCCTAAGGCTCAGGTCACTATGGAAGAGCACATGAGGGGAGGCAGGGGACGTGACGCTGATGGAGTGAGACTACCTGGTATCATGGGCACTGCTGATGGGTTTGGGCGACACAGAGTCACCGCCAGAAGGGCTGGGGCGACCAGCGGCGGCAGCAGCAGTAGCAGCAGCAGGGCCGCTGTGGCTCCGTGCATCCGAGGGCACGCTCCGGGTGCTAAGGGGAGGAGAAAAGGGCATGGACTTGCAATTAAAAATAAAATATGGCAAGGAAGTGAAAAATATTTAAAAATATAAAACACAAATTGTTCTTTGACATTCAAGGCTAAGTGTAAAAAAGAAAAAACTAATTTCAAAGATTTTTAAAAAATAATTCTGGTCCTTACCTAGCAAATACCATCAAATAAAATTAACTTTTAAAAAGTGATTACACAGGGTAGAGAAGATGCTCACTACCTCAAGATGCAGAAATGCCACCACATTCAAGGAAATTATTGTGAATATACTACAGTTTCTAAACTCACTTTAGTGTTTAAGTTGCTTCACAATTACATATAAACATGAAAGTCAAGACTGGATAGGTCATTCCAGTTTATTTCCACTTTTAAAGTGGTATTTAGTATTGTTTTTCAAATGTTTATTATGCTATGCACACTCAAATTTGCTTTCCTAATGTAATTTTTCAAAGAAATAAAAGGAAAGAAGTACTCCAAAACTGGAAAGCATTTAGTAGCTCGAGGTTACAAATAAGCTGAGAAATGAAGTTATCTTGAAAGGTAAAGGTCTGTTTTAAATTTGCATGTCTTTTCTTTTGCAACTAAGGCTTCAAGATAACACAAATAAGAGCTTTTAAAAGTGTATGAACAAGAACAGAGAATGAATATTTAGCTCTCAGAGCAAGCACCCAGTAGTTTCAAGAGTAAGAGCATGCACATCAGAGAAGGCTGCATAAAGCAAATGACTAGATGAGCACCAAATACCTGAATCCCTCTGGAGTTGGGATAATTAGATGTGGGTTAGGAGGGTCACTATGACATCGAGGTACCTTCACAGGACGGGGGCTGTTCCGATGAATAGCTGCCAGTGAAAATGGCAATAAATGCAACTTGTTAAAATGGTCCATAGAAAACTGCGAAACCAAGCAACTAATAAATATATTAATAGAATGTCATTTAATTTTGCCAGTGACCAAAAATAAGTTTATATAAGTAAAAAATCGTATTACATATACAAATGTCACGGAAAATGTCACCTTTTAAAAGTTAATAAAGCTATATTACACATTCAAATCTTTCCCCATCAAAAACATTTTTTAAATCCTGGAGTGAAATGTACATAATGTATGCTAAACAAATGATTTAACCAATTGTATAGATAAATGAAAATGTGGCTTATTTGGCATATTCCTAATAAAAAGGAGTCTTTATGTTATCTACGCTTTAAAAAGATTTTAGTCAGTGGCAACGCATTGACAGGTCCTGCATTTAGGATTATTGTTATTTTCTTGGGTACATGGAGTTTTATTTAATTCCTTTAAACCAATCCAGGCGGATGGGGCACAATTATTTGGGTTATTTTTCTTTTCAGAGTATGTTTTCTTCTCTTTGTCTTTTAAATATGCTGGTAAAGGTAAATATGGATACAATTTTAAATGAACTTTAAAACTAGGTAAAATTTAACAATTTAAAACGAGAAATCTTCTCTAGTGATTACAAAAATGCTGACAATTCCACTTTCCCAATATCTAAATGTAAATAGCAATAGATGACTTATATTTTGTATATTTCTCCCTAACATGTTTTTCTCTACTTTTAAAAATCTGTTTTACTTTTAACAATCTCCTTAGTTTTTTTTTAAATATTTTCATTTCATGGTAGTAATTTTAGGCTATGCATGTTTTATCCTAAATGGAAATCCTCTTTCTTCATGGTCTTGTTTGTTTCCTATTAATAATAATATAGATGAGAGACAGAAATACCCAAAGTACCCAAAATGGAGACATCTGAAGTTCCCTTGCAAAATTCACAAAACAAAAATCAAGGAGTTATTCACACAAAATTCAGGGAAACTGTGTCTTCGGTTCGTTATCTGAGCTATCACAATGCCAAATGGAAGAAATTCAATAGTAACAAAAGTAAAAAGAAAAAAAAAAACAAAAAACAAAAATGATTAGGTGAGAATGATGTCTTTAATTCAGCACAAATACTGGGAACTATAGAGTCAAAAATTACTACAAAATTTTCCCATGAAGCTATAAAGACATTCTGTTTATTGGTGAACATTATAGAGATGTTTTTCAAGGCCCAAAGTCTCATCAAGAAATGATCCATCATGGCCACAATGTGGCTAACAAAAAGAATGATTTAGATCTATACCTGTTGACATGCTGAAAGTTCTACAATTGTCAGAGACAAAAAGCAAGAGATTAGTATCTAAAATGACCCAATTTTTGTACAGTAAATGACAGGAAAAAAACCTGCTCTTTATATGCTTGTGGGATTAAATGAGCATACAGAAAGGTATGATAGAATGCATTTATGTAATTACATGCCTACACAGAAAATACAGAAGGTTACATTCCAGATTGTTATCATTTGTTACGTGCTTAGAGCAAAGGGAAAAAAGTAACAACAACAGAATGACAGTTGATGTGGTCTCATTTTCATTAATTTCTCTTGTAAGAAAAAAACACAAAACCAAATGATGACCGCTGTTCTATACGCAATACCAGAGTTTACAAAACATTATTACCTTATTTAATCCTTATTAGCATCCAATTTTAAGCATTAAAAGAGGAACCTCAATGACGTTAAATGAGAAGCCCTAAGTCAACTGCTGATGGGCAGTCTGACTCTGAGTTCAATTCCACCATCCCACGGTGGCTGAGAGGACAAAAGACAACCTGAGTCTACATGTAGAGAATGCTATGAATTAACTGTCCCACAGGCACAGAAAGCTTACTGACTCAGATATTACCAGTGAGTACCTCTGGATTATGGGAGCATTTTTTCTTTGTAGTAATTTTTTTCTACATTGAAATTTTTTCTAAATGTACATCTTCCACATTTTTCTATATAGTTTTTCTACAATGAAAATGGTTCCTTATGCAATAACATTTTAAAGAAGTAATTTTTATTGAATCATTGATCATGTATTCTTACAGAAATATTTTAAGAGATCAGAAAATAAAAATCTCTTCATGATAATATGCTTAAGCAAAATTTTGATAAGAATGCAGCATGCTTTATATAAAATGGTCAAATAGTTCTATAAATAACTTTCATTTTTTCCTAATAGCCTTGGAAGGAAAAAGAGTTGTATAAACTGAGTGAATTTTAAAGATAAAAAACAAACAATTAAAATGAGTGTTCTTACTAAATTTTCTATAGCTTGCAAGTACCCTTTAAGAAATATAGTTGGTGTTCAATAATTTATCATTTAATGAATTATTTTTTGTAATTTAAATTGCATCAGATCTCTAGGTTACATATAAATACAGTTTTGTTTTATTTACAAACTATCTCAAGAATGGCATAAGACAGCCTTTTCTTGATACATATTTTGGTTTTAAAATTTCAATATACACTGTAAAACTGTACATTATTCAACATACACTGTAAAACTACATTAACTGTAATTGAAAATTGTAATTAATGTATATTGTAGCATAACTTGATTTTTAAAAGTAAAACCAAATCAGAATTGACTGCGGTTAGTGAGGAAATGAGAACTTAGAGAAGCTGTGGAGAAAACAGATGGGCCTCCCCTTCAAACCGTGAGGAAGAAGCAGCAGATAAAATGTCCTCGCCCCCTACAGCAGGGTAGGCTCCTGCTACTTGCAGACAACTACCTCTTCCAGCCTGTCCTTCCCATAAGAAAAGATTTTAAGGAAGAGAATAGAATGGTAATGTTAGTGTAGGAAAAAAAAATTGTAGTTTAACACTGCTGGCTAGTATGGAATAACTTATGTTGGCATTTTAATCTTCCTGTCAGGTTTAGAAAGATTACTGTGGAGTTCTCTATATATGCATGAACCTCATTTCTGTCACTTTCAATGTCATTTTCCTGAATAGTCTTAAAACACCTCTTACACCATTTTAAATGACTGCAATCACAAGACCAGTATGTTCCAGGAGAAATGCTGTAACAGCCGTCTTACCAAGGTACAAACCTGTAACAGGACTGTGTGGTTTTCCTATGACATGGCCAATGCATTCATTCATCAAGGCTTGTAAACTCTAGAAACCAAAGGAAAATGGCAATGGAGAAGAGAAAGGATGTGTACTCTTCTTAATTATACTAGTAACACAAATTAGGTTTTCGGTATATTTTAGAAAACATGCTACCGTAAGTAAATATTTTCAAAACTAGGCTAAAAGAAAATAGGTATAAACATAAATTAAACATAAACTATATACAATTTAAAATAATGGTAGCACACAATTTTATTTGTATAAATAAAAGCAAATTAGCAATTTCCTACAATGCAATAATGGGCATAAGCAAAGAACTTTTCATGTAATCATTTCTACTATTGGGAGAATAAAATGAATGAATGAACATTTTGAACAACATCTCTTTGATCTGATGGAATTCATCAGACTGACAGTGATAATATTTAACACGAACATTATGCTCTCAAATGATGCACACTGAAGTGAAATAGCTAATCCTTGTTCTCTTCACTAAACTGCCAAAAAGCAGTAACTACAATGGAGTTTATAAAATACAAAACTAACAAACATTTAAGAGATGCCAGGGTTTACAAACAACTAGACATTGACTTAGAACACTATTGTTACAAGAAGAAAAGAGCACTGAGTATCTTACTATGCTATTAAGAGTGCTTTAACTTCTCAGCATTATCATTACAATTACTATTTAATAAAAAAAAATTAAGAACCACTATTATAATATATATAAAAAACATACACAACCAGGAAATAGAGAGTGATCAACCTGTTTTTAAATGTAAAAAACTTTAGGATACTCCATACCAAGAAGTCATCTTCTGGTAAAGCTGAAATGAAGGCAGGTTCAATTGCTTGTAGAAAATCAAATCCTTGAGTTGCCCACCTGTTATGTGAAAAAGTTCAATAGTCACAAAACAACCAAGAAAATGCTACAGCAGTTCTCAACTGTATCTAATTGGGAAATTATTACCTAGAACAAAACATATTTTTCTGTCTGTATATAGATACCTGAGTTGAGAAAGTTTATAGTGTGACCTTTTGGGAAAGAAGGATAAGGGTTTCTTTTAATTTAATTTGATTTTTAAGCAAATGGGAAGCATGGAAGATTTTAGATGAAATGGGTGCCATTTGTAATTCAACAATTATTTGAGTTGTGTAAAATAAAGTTCCTATTTGTAGTTACAGGTGTAACAAGTGTGTATTTTCTCTCACTTGGAGTAACGGTTTAACGGCTTTAAAAAAGTGCCCCATAATGTCCCTTCATTATGAACTACAGAACACCCAGCTACTTTTCACACAGTCATGATACTTTAATAACTCTGTTTACTTAGTGGAACTCCTCTTGAGTCTCACAGACGATTTACACACTTCCCCCTGCAAATTCCAAAATGGTTTCTTAATAAACAAACTGGTTACCAAATTGTTTTCCATTTATACCAAGTCCTAGATTTCATGAGGGAGGAAAAAAATAAGCAATCGGGAAGACTTGTCCAGGAGAACATGAACTCCCTTAAAGATATCTCAGCTTGGAACAAATTATTTAATAAATGTTTTTCCAAGAGTTACGGGGTTTTCTGTGTATATATTTTCATGTAAAAAACTGTTCACCAAAGAGTTCAGAAAGCTCCCTTTTGTGTCATCTGCTCAAAAATCCCACATAACATGCACGAACAAAGGGCTGCCAACCCCACATGACTCATTCAGGAAGTATCCTACTTGGTTGTTACCTGGGCCTTGTACCTCTACCACTCTCACACTTAGTCAGGACGTAATTCATCCATTTCCGGGCGAAGCTTATATATTTGTCTCCTATCTTCTGCCTGAACTCTCCAGACATCAGACGAACAACTTCTTTATGATACTGTAAGAAGATTTCATGTACATAAAAATTAAGAAGAAAACAACCATTATAGTAATACTGACACACTATAATGCATGTCTAAAATGTCATTTTCTGAAAACAAAAAGTGAAATACAATTAAAAGTAAATATTAAGATTTATATTAATACATTTCGAACAGTATGAACAATTATATAAAGTATAGTGTCCCAAAATGCAGTTTCATAAATGTTCTACTAAGTTTAAATTAAGAATGTACTTTTAGGATATTAAGTATCTCTTAACGTTTTAAGATGTAAGCAGGTAACTGTTGGCACAAAATAAAACATGGGCAGCTATCTGACAGTTTAAAAGTAAACTAACACTTTGATATCCAGCAGCAGTATAAGATGACATTCTTGACTAAGCTGTGATTACAATTAATATCAGATTTACCGTAAAAGATTCATAATACTTTCTGTAGGTAAGTTACCAAGCAACTACTAAACTGTACTACATGTTTCCTCTTATTTTGAACTTACCTCAAACCCAAAATTGTACGCCTGAATCATTGCTTCTCGATAGTACTGTTGCAATGTGACAGATTCGGATTCATCAACTTCTGCATCAAATTCCGACGTAAACATGTGGTCCACTCGGTCAATGGCATTGCTTATTCTGTTGCACAGCTCTAATGCATCATTCTGAAGAGTGCCAAACCATGATTAATCCAAAACAAAGCGAATCACACAATACTTATTGCATTTTAAAGACATTTACCATTGCAATACATTTCAGCCACATTTAGTTATCAAAATGACCGAATATAGAGATTTTTCATTTTTATTTGTATTAGACATTCTTTAACATCTTATGAAATACAAGAGAACAAATCCATTTGAAATGATAATATCTGATTCTAATCTAGTCTTGGAATAGATGCTTATGTCTTCAATATTTTTGTATATTAACCTACCTGTTGCTTTTCCTCTCCAGATGGTAGCTCAAGCGTAAGTATGGTTTCAATCCCACAGAGTGAAAAAACCCATGTTTCTAAATGGCCTCCACAATGTCATCAAATCACACTGTCCTTCTTATTCCATGGTTACTGTCTCACCAGGGGGTTCTCAACTGGGGCTGATTTTGCCCTCTCCCATGTCTGGAGACATTGTCTCGAGATATTTTTGATTGTCAAAACTTGGAAGAAGGGTAGAATCTAATGGCATCTGGTGCCAGGTGGAGGACAGAGATGCTGCTCAACATCACACAATGCACAGGACAGAACCCACAACAAAGAATTAGTGGCCCAAATGTCCACAGCGCTGAGGCTGAGAAGCCCTGCCTGGGCTCCAGCTTTTGTTACCTCTCTCAGCAACACCACAGTTGCTCCAAATTGGTCTCCCTTTCCACCCGACCTTAATCGCACATGTGCACACACAGTCTCCATCAAGCAACACCCTACATATTGTTACAAAACATTCTTCCAAAATCTTCAACATCCTGAGGCTTAAATAAAACCTGACATCTCTCAACAATCTGATTTTCATCCTCCTTATTTTACCAGTCTTATCTCTTACTGCTTTCCATTGTATACATCAAGACACAGCCAAATTAGACCATGTGATATTCAGTGAGCACACTCATAATCTCGATCCATGGACATCAACATTCAAATGTTCCTTTTGTCAGTTCCTTCTCAATTTGCATCTTTTGAACTTCCCAAACTGAAATGCTACTATAGTACAATTCTCAGAGGCTATCAGGAGACTCTAATTTTTCTGTCCTCTGTACTTTAGTGTGACAATTCAGGGCATTAGGGCTATAAATTCCATAAACTCAAGAATAGTCAATATTTTACATAATCTTGCCCTCTCCAGAGTTCACTGGCTTAAGCTAAAAGAAAAAAGTCCCCTGCTCTGGTAATAGGGTGGGATTATAATCTATAAGCAAGATAAGATAAATAGTTAATAAATGTTTATAGATAAATAAGACAAATCATATTAACAGAAGAAAAACAAATGTTTATCAAATGACTTATAATTTCAGAAAGTGCTGCTTTTGTGACTGAGAAGACATAATTTATGGCCTGTGGAAAACTGTGGATGAGACTGAGACTGATAAATGGCAAACAAAATAGAAAGTAGTGAAAACAGAAAACAATGGGGAAAGAAGGCAAGGCTCTGACTTGTCACAAACTTTGAAAAGCATTCGTGCCTGTCTAAAACTGGTTTTTCCTAGTATAGTTAATTTGGCTGAATTATTTGTTAAAATAATAAATCTTTCAGATTACGCATTACTAACATGACATAGCTCTGGCAACTGTTAAAGGAGAAAGAAATTTACACTGGAAATGAAGAGACCTGAATTCCAATCTCAGGTTTGCTGCTAACCAGCCACGTGACCATTAGGAAGTCACATAACTGCTCAATTTTCTAACTTCTCCAAATCTAAATTACTACAGTTCAAAGAAAGATCCAGGAATTTTTAGTTTAGACATGAAAAAAATGTGTACTGGGGAGAAGCAGAATGGGGCAGAGCAATTTAAGAGCTCAAGTTCCTTGAAAGATACTACATTACACAGCATGACACCCTGATTCTTCCACAGCATTAATCCAAAGGGAAACAGATTCGCTAAGGCAGAGGGAATGGCGCAATACCTTTAGCTGCTGCAAAGCTTTGGCGATGACTGGCTGACTGGACGTCTGCTCTTGGCACAGAGTCATAAGTCCCTCGATGGACTGCTGGAAAGCTTTTCTCTGAATGGTGAGATGGGCAGACTGCATGACAACCAGTAAAAGATTATCCACCTGGGAGGAAAATCAAATATAGGGCATAAAAACAAACCCAGTTACTGTTTTCCCATTCCAGTCCAACATCTGTCCAAAAATAATGCCAGCCTCAGGGCTACCAGGCCAACAACCATCTGACCAGAAAGTCATTTTCAAGCAAAGCTGCTCCCACAGAGCAACAACTGCAGTGGGCCCTGACCTCTGGGATCTTCAGCATAGTGAGGAAGAATCCCACAGGAAAATGTGGGAATGACATCTTTGAAATATCCTAGAACTCCAAGTAGTGCAATGCTGGTGGTGCAGTGTGTGAGAGTGTGGGAGAGTGGGTGTATGTGGGTGTGGACGTGGGTATGTTGGAGCAGCAAGGGAAGACAGAATAGTCAGGAGTAAGAGTAGAACCAAATGAGGACCCTCATATGAAACATTAAGAAATCAAGACTTTTATTACTTTTATTCTTTAAGAGATAGAGTGTCATTGCAGTACTTTGAGTAGATCTGTGATGTGGTCAGATGTATGTATTACAAAAACAAATACAGAATTGGAGGGAAGGGAAGGTGAAGCTGGAAGCAGTGAAACCGGAAGTAAGAAACTGCAATAGTAGTTCAGGGAAGGGATGGTGAAGTCCTGACCGTGGCAATGCTCTGGGGATGCAGGGAAAGGGTCATTTACTGGAAATGCTTCTGCCCTGCCAGGGGTCGTGGTTAACTGGAAGGGTGGGAGTTTGAACAGATACTAACCGTCACATTTCTGGTTTAAACAAGTGCATGGACACAGCACGATTCACTGAGACAGGGAATATAAGAGCAGATTTGTCGGGGTGGAGAGAGACAGCAGGCCAGTATGCTCACGAGGTACATGTGCACGTTCGCCATCACTGCCCCAAAGCTGAACACGAGCAACACGAGTAGGCTTTTCACAGTTTTAGTTAACGAGTTACATAATTTCTTTTGGATCACAGCTCTACAGAGCTAACTACATGACTTAGCTAAGGAAAGGTATAAATAAAAGATGATTTCAAATATTCCAGTATAATTTAATATACTTAATAGAATTTGATGGACCATTTTGGTACAAATTATGTTGCAAAATTACCTATTAAAACATTGAAGCACATTTTGGGTAAGTATATACTTGAGATTACTTGGGCAGTTAATCAATCATTCATGAGCTGCTAGCAATCCATTTTTCCTAAAAGTATTTTAAGTAATACTGCTGAAAGGTTGGGGTGGGAGAGCTGGAGTGGGAACGGGAGTGGACGTACCTGCATGCTTCTCAGGGTGTCAACAGTCTCCACCTGAGGCACAATTTTGACAGGCTGTGCTTCCCACGTGGCCCAGCTATCCTCTGAATCACGGGCTCGATCACTCTGCTTGGTTAGAAGTAGGTAGGCATCGATGAACACGTCATCTGACTCTTTTGAACAGTCCTTTCCTGCAGCTGCATTGAGTAACTGCAAAATAATATTCTTCTCCTCAGCAAGAGTGTCTGGAACAAACATTTGCAAGTTTTCTAACCCAGGAATTTGTACCTAGAAAAGACATAATCCAAAATCTTAAATTAAGGAACAGTGCACATTAGAGAAATACATTATTTAAAAAAACAACTAGAAAAAGACAAGCAGGTTTGGGGAAGGAGATGTGGGAAAGGCATGAATCAGAGCAGCGAGGAGCACTGCAAGCAGCTCAGTTCAGTGTGACCGAGTGAGAGGGAGGCCCTTATGGAGTATCTCCCATTATACGGCATCCCTCTAGCTGTTTCATTCTCAACCACAAAGAAAATACTCTTTGGGGGAGGAAAGTGAGTCTGAAATAACCTCGATCGATGCTAGTTTGCAATGCTTATAGAAAGTCACCTGACTTGGAAAAAGGCAAAAACTGTTAACACAGATTCACTAGTTATTCTGGGGCAGGGTAGGGTGATCCTAAAAACTTTCTTAAAGATCATTTTAACAAGCAATACACATGATGATATTGTACAGGTCACGCATCTCGCCCTAGATATGTGAGTGGGGTAAAACTGTGGGCTTGGGACAAAATTTCCAGTGATGACATCATACACAGATTCTAAAGGTGCTAAAATCTCAAGCAACTTTAAAGTAGAGTAAAGATGATTGCTCAAAAAGTGGCTCTAGTGATGAACCAGACACTGATGTCAAAGATTCACTATAAAACCTCTGAATTACCTTAGGAAGTATGAGGGTATGAAACAAAACCATTGTCTAAAATCAATATTATCTTTTTATATACATTATGTTAAATATATATGTGTAGCTAAATTAATTAATTAAACAATACGAGTAAATATTTGATTAACTTGTCTGCTTTCTTAAGCCAAGTTAGTGAGTATGAAAAAGTTCATTTTTCTAATTATTTCACTGAGAATTATGTGACAATCTTACAACTGGGGTAAAAGTATAGCCTCTACAGCTTAAAATATTCACTATCTGGACTTTCAAGAAAAAATCTGCCTGTTTTAGAATAAAGTAGGAAAAGTAGAATATTTCAATTACATCCCCTAAAATACTTACTTTAACATACTGTTTTGATTTCAGAACATCCAAGAGATCTCTAACTGGGGCTGAAAGTATGAATTCTGCTGCTATTTCCAGGTCCTAGGATCACAGTTACAAAGAAACTTCTTTAGGGTTAGCTTTTTTAAAAAGTAAGATAAAAGAAAAATAAGAAAAGATAATAATTAATCAGGGTTGTAAACTCACCTTTCTCAACATTTTAGCAAATCCTAGTGCTTTTGAGGCTCTTTCTCTGGCTTCATGAAAGAGCTCCTTCAGTGCTCGGCTGATCTCTATAACAGACCTCCTGCCAAGAGGATTGAAGTCCAGTTAGAACACATTAGGGAATACCGCAGGGTTACAAGAGGCATTCAACAATAAAGAGGAAGCAAATTCCAAGTCACAGTTATAAACACAGACTGCAGATTTTTTAAATGGGAACAAGCAATTATTAAGCATGTATTCAAAATATTCAGAAGCTTGCTCCTGAGAGTTTTGCAGAAAATACTTGTATCCTTTAAATATATGTAGGGCACATTTAATAACCTTCAAATAACAGAAAGCTCAATTTTCTAAAGATTTCATTATAATAATTTCTTCAAGTTTGAGATAAGTTCTTGACCTCCAGCTCATAATCTAATTTAAAAGATATGGTAAATATTTAACAACTGGTTCCCCCTAAAATATTGTCTTAGGGGGTACATGCCAATTTCTGTGGTGTAAATACTCCCAATCACAACTGATTTCAAGGTAGCAGGATGACACCACAGAACGATGACTTGGGAAGAGATGCATATAGTCAATTCTCTCACCAGGACTGTTGGCTCCAGCACCCGCTGTGAAAAAACCCCCCTTTTGACCCATCCTGAGTAAACAATTAGAGTATCATAAGAGCCATTCTCTAGTTCATTATCTTAATTCTTGCATTTTCATTTGTATTTTAAAACCACCATGCTAGCTCTTAAAACTGCACGACCTACAAAGTGATTCATTCCATTTCTCAGTTATTCACTATTTTCCCAGGTAAGAATCTATGTGGGGACTTCTTTCTTTAATGTTGGCATAAAAACAAATGTATTTTTCATCAAACCTTGGGCGGTGAGAGAAAATATTTTAGCTCTGGACAAGTCAGTTCTATCTGAGCATTTACTAAGGTTGAATCATAAGACATTGCTGATTAGATGGCCACAGAGTGGCTACGTGGCTAATACATATGCCACAAAAAATAGCAATTTCAACATAAATACTATGTACATAGAACTGGAGGACATTAACTGATGAGTAAGCCATGGTTTCATTAAGTTCAATAAAAGGAATAAGCTAAGTATAAAAATAAAAATGTATCAAATGTCATTAAAATATATTGATGGACCACTACACAGGTTTTAAAGGACAGAAACATAATATTAAAGACATCCCAGAAAATGTAAATGAATAAAATTCTATTCATTTTTAGTCAATTTTATCCCTTTCTCTAAAGGCACTATTATGCTTAATAAATTCTAAGTTCACTTTCAAAAAAAATTTCACAAAAAACCGTAACTAAGAGGTCACATGAAAAGACAAGACAGCAATAAATAAATCCTTTTAGGTCTATTGCCCAAACTCTTCCAGTCCAACACAATTAGGTTTGAACAAGGTCTGGTAAATATTTAACTGGTTCCCCCCAAAATATTGTCATTCTAGGCTCATCACCAAGGGTAACACTACATGAGATAAGAAATGGAAGAGGAAAGAAAGTACCACTCCAACCTTATTTCATCTGAAGCACTGCTGTCATCAGCACTGGTCCAAAATTCAGCACAGCTCTCCTGTAAGCCAAATTCTAGAAAACTTCCTGTAGATTTCAGCAGCATTCCTGCAATGTCACTAAGGGAACAAAAATAATAAAAATAAAACAGAGAAGAAAAATTGTCCTCACTCATATCCTAATTCTCGAATGAGGAACTGAAAAGCTCAGCTACTGCTTCAATAGTTTAAAAATCAATGAGAATTTTTTCTAATATAAAATTGTGATTAATGTGAAAAAGGAGAAATCTGGATTATGGCATGTATATAACTTTGTTTTATTACCACATATTTCATAATAAACCTTAAAATCTTGTATTCACAGTAGCTACGTGATTATTATACAAATGTTATTTCAATCTTAAATGTTCAAAATGGTATAAAATGGCCTTAAATGAAATAAGTGATAGGGAAAAAAGTGAATTTCTCAAAAGCAACTGTTTTAAAAAATTTCCCTCGCATTAGCTTTTTATAGTCAGTAAACAAGAAACACTATGTAGCTGATCCTTCTCACTGAATACACAATTCTAAATACTAGTGTTAAAATGTATACCCAAGTGTATAAAATAAATCTAAATGAATGTAGTCAAATCCAACAACAGTTTATTCACCTCCATGATGTGCAAGGAAAAGACCTATGACCTAGTAAAAGAGCAGGTAAATATTAATATATAACCAGGATCAGAGTTGGTACAAAGAAAGTGCTAGGGTTGTTGTCAGAGGAGAAAGATCAAACCGGCTGAAGGCACAGTCTCAAGGCCAGAAAGCCCTGCAACGGGCCTTGTAGGCAAATGCAGAATTTTAACAGGTAGAACAATGGTGGGAAGAGGGGACCTGTCTGTCAGGAATACAATGAAGGAGGGGGAAAGAAAGTTCAGGAAGAGCAATAAATATAATTAAAAGTAATAAAGATATGTCAAGCAAGTGGCATGTCTGTGAAAAAAGAACCTGGCCAATTGGAAAGGAGTGGAGGCTTTTTATGCCACAAAGGGAGGTGAAGTAAGGCCAGGAGAGTAAACTGGAGCCATGCTGGGGGGCCTTGATGGCGTGCTAATTAGTGTGGTATCTCGCAGGCAAAGAGTGTAGGCCTTGAAATACCTGAGTGGGAAAGGGACCTGATTAGAAACACGCTTTTAAGAAGAAGACTATACAAAGATATCCAGGATGGACTTATCCAACAAATACTGGGTGCCTAGTATGTGCTAAGTAGCAGTGAACGAAAGAGACAAAAGCCCTCTAGTAAATGGAAAAAAACGATAAATACAACCAAAAAAATATATTTTATTTCAGATATTAGTAAGTGCTATGGAGAGAAAAAATAGGGGGGAAAAACTCAAGAGTGCTTGTGGGTAGGAATTTCAATTTTAAATATACTGAGAAGGTAACATTTGGACAAAGACCCAAAGGAAGCGGGGAAATGAATCATGAAAATAACTAGGGGACGAGCAGGCCACGTAGAGGGACCTGCACGTGCAGCGGCCTTGCGGCGGGAACACGCCCAGGCCGTGAGAAACGGTAAGGAAACCACCGTGGCTGCGGAGCAAGCACAGCAGAGTCTGGCAGGAGAACAGAGACTTGATGAGACGTCAGACATGCCAGGCCTCACAGGCCACCGTTTAGGCACTCTCACTTTTATACTGAGTAAGACAGGGAGCAGCTGGAGTATTGAGAGAAGATGGTCTGACATACATTCTAAAAAGATCACTCTGGCTACGATGTTGAGAGTAAACTACAGGAGACTGGGCAGAAGCAGGGAGACTGCTTAGAGAGCCACGGTGATGATATGCGTGAGCACTGACAAGCTCGGAAGAGTGGTAGCGGGCAGTGCTCGGTGGGCAGAGGGCAGATTCTGGATGTATCCTGAAGGGACAGCCGAAAGGACTCGAGTAGCATGTGTGACAAAGAAAGAAGTCAGGGTTCATTTCAATGTTGATTGAACTGGGAGAAATAGTATATAAAGCAGAAGCTGCTGCTCTAAAACAACAGATAAAACGCAACAGTGTCCGTAACTAGAAGTGGGCAGTCCGCAAGGTGCAGTAAAAAAGCCCTGGGAGCTTCTCCAAACGAGGATCACGAAGGCCATGGCCAGGGACTGCACTCTAGGGAGCTTGGAGAACCAGCAAAAGATAAAAACACAAGAGACTAACGGGAGGAAGTGAGGGTACAGTAAAATTACTGACATGAATTTATAGTGAAACTCAACAGTAACCTTTAAAAATTTTGCTTCGACAAAGCTTGACAGGCTGGAAACAGAAAATGTAAACAGAAAGAATTGTAGGCAAAGCAGAATTAATGAAAATTAAGAGAAGAGAGATGTTAAAAATGGCAATGAATGCATTTTTAAAGCATTATTTTAAAAGGACAGTCAGCCTGGGGATCACAGCCTGAAGGCCTGGGAGAGTTATGAGATAAGAGCAAGTCCCCTGCTCACCCAAAACAAAAAGAGAGGATCTAAAAAGAACTGGAAACTGGGGCAGAGAAGTAGATACAGGATTCTGAGATACGGGGTAGGAGACACAGATGGGTGAGTTGCTGACGTCTCACGGAACGCATACGAAGGCAGGGTAAGAACATCTGGGCTGGGTATGAAAGACCAGATGAAAAGACGAAGGAAGAGATAAAATGGCTGAGAGACAGGTGGGAGCAGGTAGCACTGACAGAAGCAGCAGAACCGGGAGCACAGGACAACACCGGTCCTCATGGAACCGAAGCAAGGCTGAGGGGCAGTGGCCACCAGGAAAGGCCACAGAAATACACCCTGTGCTCAACAGCTAGGGGCCTGCACTCAGGAAAAGACATTCGTTTCCTAGAACAGACACACCAGTGGTCGCACTCTCTTCCCCACGATTATCCCCAAATAGTGACAGTAAAATCACGTACTTCATAAGTGCCGAGTGTCCCCATCCAGCCGGTTACACACAGGTGTATTCTACTCTTAAAGGACTTAGATTCTCCTCCGTATTAAAATCAAACAAGTGAGAAGGTTTATTCTAAGGCAGGATTTCTCAAGGTCAAAATCAACACATTGAGTGGAAAATTCTGTTGTGGGGCTGCCCAGTGCATTGTGGGGTACTCCAGCAGCACCCCTGCCCTCTATCCACTAGATGGCCAGCATCTCCCAGTCACGACAATCAAGCGTCTCCAGATAGTGCCAAAAGTCCTCCAGGGGCCCATACGAGATGTAAAAAATTGTAATTTCCAGGTAACTAAACATTCGGACGCGTGGAAGAGAATTGACAAGGAAACTGGGAGTGAGAGTGAGGAAGGAAGGAAGCCAGACTCGGGCGCAAGGATTCCTACCAGAAGAGCTTTCCGGCCTGTGCTTCTCCTCCCCGTATGTAGTGAGTTATTTCTTTGGTGAAATTCCATTCTTCTTCTAACAGATTTTTTAAACTATGGGATGCTTGAGGTAATTGCTGTAGCATTTGGATCCAGCTTCTCATGTAATCAAAATATACCTTAAAATACAAAAATGCAAAGGGAGATACTTGAGAGTAGAATTCAGCAACTCACAACTTTCACCTATTAAAACAAAAGCTATAAATCAGAAGGGCAAGACGGAAGAGAGTTAAAAGCATGCAACACCGAGAGGATTCTTCACCATTGTTAGCAAATGTCTAAATGAGGATTTCTGAAAAAATTACAAAACTTGACTCCTCAGGAATTTGACACTATTCACAACCCCTTCAAATTCCTAAGAAAATAACTAAAATGTTCACAGTGTATAGAAAAGTACAACAAAGGAAAAAAATTGAAACCCTAGCACCTAGAAATTTTCATTATGAATATTCTGTGAACATCATTCCTTTAAGAGGTCAGGATCTTTACCTGTTTAATTATTTAGTTTAGCTTGAGACGGTATCTTACGTGCTGAGAGGAGGAAATGAACACACTTCTTCCCACCGCCCTTTCCTGATCCAGAATTCTGTGATATAATTTTTTCAAGGTTCATGACATACAAATTATGATCTATAACCAAAATACCCAGTTGTTCTGAAGTGCGGTAATGCCCACCCCAAGTCTGTCACAACAGCCTTCCCATTCCTAACTCTCATTCTGAGTTATCTGCTGGTTAGCAGGGTTTCACTATCAGTTTTTCTTGACAGGTCTACAATGGCTCTATTACAAAACATCACTGCCTATGGACTCTCTCAGTTAAACGGTAACTTGACTGGGGAGAAAATACTGAGTCACACATTCCCTTCTACACCAGTGTGATGTTAGCGTGAGGAAACGATGCCAACCTGAGCACCCCCTGCCACCGCTCTCCCACATCCTAACGGTGCCTGCACTTAGGGTTTTGCACTCAGATGTTTATAGGATTCTTTCTCTATCCTTTGATTTCAGTTTTTTCACCAGGCTACACCTTAGAGTTCATAGTTTGGAATGATTTTTTTTTCTGAGATCCCATGGTAACTTTCCATAGGCAAATTTCAAGTCTTTTCTTTATTTCAAGAAAAATTTCTTCTGTTGTAGCTTTGAATGCATCTGGGCCCTCCACCCTCCAGGCTGTGCGCTGTGACTCTGCAGTCCTGGGTCGTACACAAGAGCTGCATGCGTGGAACCTGCCATTCACGGATCTACCATCATGCTCCACAAACGAAACAAGTCTTTTCCACAGCAGGCCCAGAGCTGCCCCTCTTCTCGGAGTGTCCCCCATCTCCTTGGCCCCTTGAAAGCTGGCTCTCCCTGGGCCAGCACTTCTCCTTTAAGACCCTCTCAAGGGGCAACTATTTATCTTTCTGCATGCTCCAGGGCTGCAAAGGGCCGGCACCCTCTTATTTCCCACCGCTCCTTTCAAGCCACTATTCGACACATTCTTATTTAAAATTCAAAACAAAAAGCCCCCGCGCTTTAAGATTCATGCATTGACCCATTGACCGTACCATCAACCCCCTCTTCACACTGTCATCTACTCTCATCACCTCACCTTCAAGCGCTGGCCTCTGACTGACAACCCTCCCTCCAGCTCAGGCTCAGCCATTGTGCCATGTGACCTAGAGCCATGTGCATGGCCACCCCCCACCACTGCTGCTTAGTCCCCTGACTGCCCCATTCCCACTTCCTTACAGGGCTCCATCCTGGGTCCCGTCATTACCAGAACTGCTCCAACCCCCAAATCACCGATGCAAATACCCCGATGCTAAAGCTGCCTCTGCTCCTTCCAGTTGATCTGTTCAACCACTACCATCACAACTGTTTTCTTCACCTTATCTGAAATGCCCGCTAATTCCTGATCTAATTCCTCATCTTTCTCCAACTCACGGCCCCCTTCCTTTGTTCTCTTTACTCCTGATTCAGTTTGGATCCATGGGCTTGTCCTTTCAACAGCACTCCTGTCAGTATGCTGAAGTCCCTGTGACCCCTCACTGCCTTTTCATCTCACCTGTCCATCAAGACCCCAAAGCCAGCTGGAGCCCAACTATCCCATTCCTCAAGCCCATACTCAGGAAGCTAGGGACATCAGAAAGTCACCTGATGGGAGGAATCACTGTTCTACACAATCATGTCACCAACCACATGGCATACATTTCTGGTAATAGTATTTATATTTTTACTCAGCTCATTTTCCTTCTCTCTCTATAACCACTAGTTTGAAACTTTCCCATTTTTCTCAAACCGCCAATATTCACCCTCACCCATTCTCAGATGATCTCACCTCTCTTTGGAAAAAAAAAAATAGAAGTCATTTGATATAAACTCTCTCATCTTCCTGATACCAAAAATGGAAACCAACACACTGTTACATACTCTCCCCCTTCCCTTCTTTACAGTAGAGGAACCACTGTTCCTCCTAATCCCAGTAGTTGTGTTTTCAGTTTGAGACCCAGGAGGAACTGTCCTCTTCCCTCTTCCCTCTCCCCTCTCTCTCTCTCTCTCACACACTCTTCCATCTCTTTCCCTTAACAAAGTCAGTCTCAAAGGCTTTCAAATTGTCTCAGGCCAATTTAAAAGCCCCTCACTGGACTTGTCACCTTCACTATTCGCCCAGCTGCACGAGCAGGACACCCAGCACTCACTCTCAATACTTCTCCCATTTCTAATCCATCATTGAGTCCTGCCAATTTCACCTCCTAAATTTCTTTTGAATCCTTACACTTCTTTCCGAACGTGACACCACTCTAATCCAAGGACGAGCATATGTACTACAGCAATAGCCTCGAACTGAGGCCTTCTCACATCTGCTCTGCTTCCCTCCAGCCTGTTCTCCAAACTGCAGCCAGAATCACCCCTTCACAGGGCTTTCCTTGGAAGCTTTATTCCTGCCATGCTCCTTCCTAACAGAGTTTCTCTCTGCTGCCTTCTGTCAAAAAAGTGTTTCTTTCAATCTTTTTAATTAAAAAGCAAAGAGGTTAAAAAATATTCTAACAAATTATCACTCAGAATGAACAAATGTTAAGATTTTGTCATATTTGCCTTAGATATTTTTTCAGTAAGAAATAAGATACCAGAAAGTTAATTTCTTTTTGTTTCTCTCTTCACTTTTATCTCTTTCCTCCTTCCCCAGAGACAATTACCACGAATTTAGTATGCTTCCTTCTAGTTTATATGCTTTTTAAAACAATCTGTTATTACATAAATTACAATATACAAAGTACAATTTTTGTCTAAGCTTTGCATAGCTGGATTATAATACAGATAAGCTTCAGATAAACTCCAGTGCCCCTTCCTCAAAGAAGCTTTCTCCAACATCCACACAAACTCAAATCTTCCCATTACAGTCCACAAAAGACCTGTGCCTTTCCTTTGTGGCACTTTTCAGTTGCAATTTTGTTTGTATGACTACACAAAGGCCATTTCCTCACCATTCTTGAATTCTAAGAGGAGTTTATGCTCATCATTACATCCGAAGTACCCTGCGTGACACCTGCCTGGCACACAGTAGATACCCAATAATTAATCGGCAGAATGAAAAATTAAATCTTTTCTGCTCCTTTGCTCTTTATTCTGCAGAAACACTAATTGTGCATACATGGGCTCTCTCTTGTGTGTCTTCTACAACTATCAAATCTTGTCATCATTTTCATATTTTCATTCTTTTAAAATTCTTTTTAATGTGTTTTCCTTAAGCCTATCACATATTCCTACATCACATATTAGTATGTGTATTGTCTGGGTTACTTTTGAGGCCAGGGACCAGGGAAATGAGCTAATTCACAGCTTTAGTTTGGGTTTGATGCCTCAAACACTCTCCGAGTTATTTCCTTTATTTCTTTTGGCCTGTATATCTAAGCGCCTCAGTTTTTCAAGTACAATGAACAAGGTAACACAAAGTAAAGCCCCCTAAGTCACAGACTTCCTGCATCATATCTTGCTAATCGCTGCTTTCCCTCCCCCTTCTAGCAGAGCTCCCATTCGGTAGGCTTCCTTGGCTGACAGGTTAAGCTGCAGGGAGTAGGGTCTCTACTGATACTGTCTGTCGCGCAGATCTTCAGTGAACAACAGATCTCCGCAGGGACATGCTCTGCTTCTCTCACGGCTATTCATATGCCTAGATATGATGGTTCTAGTTAATTCCTGGATGGGCTCTCCAGGTCTAAGGTGGAAAAGTATTTAGAGCTTGTGTCCACTCTCATTTTACTCTACATTTCAAGGCAAATAATTCTAACATTCTTTTCGTTTTTGGAAAGTGCGGAGGAACTGATACGATGGCCAATTACCTCCTTTTCTGAACATGGAATTTTTTTCTTTGCTGTTTTTGGTGAGTTTCGAGAGAATGATGTTGTGGTAAACATAGTATGTTTGCCTATCCAATACTCAGTCTCTCCTTCCTTCCTAATAGAAACACTGATTTTGTTTGGGCTCCCCAGTTCTCAAAACACGCCCCCGCTCTGATCCTTCTAGCACACACCACGGCAAAGTTTAAAACCAGTGATAATTTCTAGTGTTTTCACCTGTGAGATTAGAGATTATGCCTCATGCAGATAATTGATAGCAAAGCCAAAACTAAACTCTAAGCATTTCTAAGACTAGCTAGCTGGGAATGCTGGTAATTCACTTAACCTAGGCATTCGCTATAGCACAGGTACACCAAGGGTGCGGAAACTGGCTGTCCGGGAAGGTAGTTCACCTGCCTGATGCACCTCATCCTGCTCCTCCCGACTGACAGGACATTTTGTCTTTTTAAACTTCTGATTTAATCATCCATAGAAAGAAAAAAATGATTTGTTTATTGCTTTTTACCATAACTTTTCAATGATAAAGACTTTTTTTGACATAACAAATACATAGTATTTCAAAATGCAACCATTTTATACACTCTGGTCTTTTATGTATTTTCCCCAATTAGAAAATAATTTCAAACTCATTAAAATTATTTCTCACAATATGCCGGATCTGATAAGTCCCATTCCAAGCCACATTATTCCTTCTCTACTTCTATAATATTGATACTATAGAGGCCAGAAAGCTCAATATTTGAATTCGCTTCCATAACATTGATGAGGCCATGCAACAAGTCTGGTCAATAAGATGGAGGAAAAATCTGCTGGGTGCAGCTTCCAGGAGAGCTCATACTGTTCTCATGAAACAGTCTGGAGTTAGCTGGCACGGTTCTTTTCCCCTTTTCTTCCAGTCTAGAAAGTGAGGCGGGTATATGGAGGTGCTGTAAACATCTTGAGGCAGGACACAGTGAATGTTAAGCAAGGATGAAAGCACCGCCAAAACAATATGCCCACAAGCATGTAGCTTTCTATATTACTTCCTTGGCCTGCCACATTATGTACTCGTCTAAGCACAGACCCTAATGGAACTAACGTGTACTTACTATACATTAACATGCTACCAGACATTATGGACAACAAAAGAATTTCACGTTATAGCCCCTGGCTCATAAAGCTTTGAGTGTAATTAGGGAAAGCTGAGAACAGAGTCTCTGTTTAAATGTTAAATAGTACAGTTCTAATTATAACTGCTAAAAAAGTTCAAAGAAAGTACAGATAAATGTGGGCTAAAGGTTAAAACTGTCAGATTAAGCTTCTAGAGAAAAACAAAACCAGAAAGTAAGTCTTAAATGGGCAGATAAGTAGGGACATTTTTAACAGGAAAGAACATGAACAACAGTACAGCAGTTAGAAAGCAGAGGGCAAGCACGATGCATGTAAGACAAGCGGGGCTCTCCCTTCAGGAATAAATGAAAATAGGTCTACTCCTGCCAAATCAAACTATTTACAAGTCCTCCAATGTGCCAGCTTCCTTGACTAACCCTTGACTCCTCTTTACGATTCAGCTTCCTCACGGTAAGCACCTCCTGGCTGTCCCGGGCTCGTTCAGGTGCCCCAGCTCAACACCCTTCTCCCCTAGCACTTAGCGTTTGGGGGTAGAAGTATCCACCAAGTCCAGTTCCTACTCGACTATGAGTTTCTTGTCATGTTTCACTATTCCCAGAGCTATGCAAGGTCCCTAGAACATTCCAGGTATCATAAAAATGGCTGATGACAGATGGTTCAATAAAATAGGATCAGATTTTGATTCCATTTCTGGGCCATTCTGCTATAAGATAAACTATCCTACAATCAGCAAATGAACAAGGTTAACATTTGTCAAAAATTCCAACTTAAAAACCATTGAGAATTTTTAGAATGTGGGTTTAGGAAGAACAGGTATAATCTAATACCAGATGGAAAGACTCAGGTTCAAGATCACCACACATACACACACACACACAATTTATAAGGAATTCTTCCCCCCTGTTCCTGACCATCAGCATTTTATGCAGATCTTCTTCAAAAGCATCAATGTTGCAGTCAGTCTTCTCCAAGTCCTCTAGAACCTCCTGCAGCATGAATAGGTAGTACTGTTTCATCAGAAGGCCACCTTTCAGGACCTCTTTACACTCTCTCACCAGCTGCAAAAGAACAGACACAGGTTCCATCAGTTATATATCCTGAGCAGATTATTGGTCAGTTTCACACCTCTCTACTTAAATCCTCAAAAAACTAAGAAAGAAAACAAAATAATGAAAATAAAAGGATTTAATATCACAGCATGAATACACAGAGAAAATAGCACATAGGCAGCTACAGCTTTGCTAAAATATATTCTGCAAATTTATACAGAAAATAAATTCCACAACATAAGGTTAATTTTTCTACTAATTTACATTATAACACAAGTGATACGAGAGGAAAAAAATATCCTAATGAAACTGGTAAATTTCAACCAAAAACATAGTAAAGATTCAAATGTACTTACACAGCACAGAGTATAAGGTGGCCTTTGCGATAATTTAGCATAGTTTACTTCTGCTGATGTGGCCTAGTCTACCATCAAAAAACTCTAACAATAGCAAAAACAAGCAAATAAACCTAACATTAATCTAATGACATTAGATAGAAGTCAAGGAAAAAACTAAGCAAAAGGATGGGAAAATTTGCAATATACGGGCCTGGTAAGCAACATATCAAAAAATGAAGGAGACTGAACTGAGACAACCCAGAAAGCCCTTCCCATTTCTAAAAGGCTGGGACATGACCCCTTCACAGTGGCGTCAGCAGGGACTGTGGTATGAGATC
>NW_012148063.1:8582872-8592759 GCF_000956105.1 Propithecus coquereli | reverse complement strand
AAGGGAAGGCAATGAGAGGCAGGGGCCATCTCCGACTGACCTCCACGGCCACTCTAGTCTGTACCTACTGAGCAAACACACACGAATCCTTTTTGCTGCTGTATGACCTGTATTCACCTGTCTTTCCTCAGCCTTCACCGCTCACCTATGCTCAGTCCTGTCATTCATAGAGCCAAGCAGGCTCTGGGGGATACACCTGCACAGTCCATGAAAAACGTACCAGCCTTTCTTTTTTTGGGACAAGATCTGAAATTATTTCTTTTATACAGTGGATGTCAATATGTTAACATCACAAAGGATAAATACAGTCCTTCTTCAGCACTCTGCAAGATACAATTGCTTCCAGCCATTCTTCTCCTGCCCCTGGAATATCAAACCCCCATAAGATCCCATCCAAAACAAACAACTACTAGTATATCGGAAGTTGTCATTACTGTTTAAATGACACCACTGCTTAAGTCCAAACGTCTCCCCTCTGCATACTCTAAAGACATTTCTCTGCTTACATGTACCTTAAATAAAACCAAAAAATAAATTTAAGGAACTTATATTCTTTTATTAATATGAATAACTTTAAATTTCCAGTCTTCAAAGACTGATATAAATAATGTAGAGGGACAGAATATCACCATATTTTTATATCCTTTTAGAACAAGGAAAGGGATGGTAGAAAACTTCAACCATAATCCTATTTGTTTGAGTATGGTACAAAGAACATTTTAAATTATCCTAAAAAGTACAGCTTAAAATCACTAACATACATTCATTTCCCACTATTTGCAACAATTAGAGAGAAAAAACCCTCAAAACAAAAATTATAAGCCTGTAGAAAAATATAATAATTGCTAAATATTATAAACAGTCTTTGAAGCAAACCTGCTTAATACTCAAGAGAGACGGTTCCCCAGCAGGTCTCTGTTCCAATCTTAACTTCAGACATTCGTGTATAACGTTCAGAAGGACTCGACAGAGGACTAAGAAGGCAGGTTTGAATGAGGGTAAATCCATGGCCTTCAGCTCTTCCCACGACACAGCGCTGCACTTCTGCTCAGAGGAAGGCGGTGTCCTGGACAACTGCACATAATCGGAACCCCACATGGGATCTGGAAATTCAGAAAACTATAAAAAAAATTCAACAGGTAAAGATTAAAAGAGCATACAGGACAATATCCTATGGTTATGGTTACAAACTATTATTCTCTATAATTTGTTGACAAAGCCACAAAATTCCACTTTCAGAGGGAAAAGAATCTTTAATAATTCAACATTTTCAACACAGACACAAAAACTTCTAAGAGTGTTAGAAAACCTAAACAAGAATTAAAACCAAACTGTAATACTTTTATCAAAAAAGTATAGTAGAAAAAGAATGAGGTTCATCTTTAACATTTTTGCATCACATTTAAAATGATCAGAACACTAGTTTGAAGATTATATACGGTAATATCCACAATTATCTCTAGACTGAGAAAACCACAGAATTATTAAAATTTGAGAAAACATTACAAAAATCAGGTAATATTAATAGCTCGTCCTAAGTAGCACTGATGAAAACATAAAAATCAGTGGGTTCAACCAATTCTTTCAGTTGTCCCCCTCAAACTCCTTTACCTCTCCCCATAAAATAGGGGATTTGGAGTTTTCCACTGTTCTTAAACCTCTGGCGATATCATCTGACCAATCGCTTTCAAAAACCTTACCATCTCCTTTTATTGAGAAAACTGAGGCCATCAAAACCTGAAAACCTCAACTTTTCTCAACTTACAATGTCACCAATTGCAGCTATTCTGCCTTCGTGATGTCATTCCTATCTCCCCTGTGGGTCACTGCGAGCTCTTAACTGTTTCCCCTGCTCCCGTCTTGACCTTTAATTTGACCTCCACACAGTAGCCAGAGTGACCATTTCTAAACACACCTCAGACATGCTCATGGCACTCTAGGATCCACCTGAATAAAATCTAACTCTGACTTTGTCTTTAAGGGCCACACAGTCTGTCCCCGCTTCCCTTCCAGGACTCTGCTGTCCCGCAGCCCTTCCCCAGGCCAAGCCAGGCCAACCTGTTTCTGGGCGTGCTCTCCCTCGGCCTCCTCCCTGGCTCTCCAGTGTCCCTGCTTCTCCTGCAGTCCTCCTCGCCCCCTTCCTCCTCCCCAGAGCATTTCACATTTCACCCACCGTCCCAATGCCTGACGTTTATTACGGCACACTAAATGTTTGTTGCTGAATTCATGAATGATATCCTCATCTGACGCTTTCAAGGCCCCCAGCTGCCTACCTATCAAATACGGCCCAAGGAACTCAGCCTGATATGGCAGACCCTTCCTGACCTAGTCCCACCTTTTCATGCAGCCCTGCCTCTCTTGTCCTCCACGGGACGGGCTCAGCCGACCTGCGCACACATGTCTTGCACACCAGCCTGACTGCCCACGCTGCTTCCTCACCTGGAAACGCTCCTCTCCTCATCTGTCCACTGGAAATCTAGTTTTCAAGGCTCATCTCATGATACCTTTCCAAAGGCTTTAATCTCACCCCCCGACACACACACACAGCATGCCAACTAAAGCAACTCTAAACCTTGAGTTCATTTTGATTTTGATTATAGAGACGGTGTGGCTTAATAAGAAAAAAATCAAGGTCCCAAAATCAGAAAACCTGGTTTCAAGTCAGTTAATTTCTGACGTGATTCTGGAAACAATCAGTAGTCTCTCAGATGTGGTTTCTTCATTTAAAACATAGAGTAATCATTGCACTTCTTTTAAAGATTAAATAAAGATATAGAATACTGTATACATATGGAAAAAGTGCCTTTAAAAAGATACTACATATAACATTTGCAAAATTACTACTGTTAACATGTCTATCTCTCTCACTAGACCATGACTGCTTCACAGCAAATGCAAGCAACCACATCTTCAGTCAGATTTGTGCAAACCCCCACATCTACAACTTTCAGAGGACTCAGTATCTGAATTGCAAAGAACCTCCACTGCAGACTGAACTACTTTTTATAGCTATTACCTTCTTCAGGATGGTTCCCGGTCCCTGTGTCAATCACATTTCACACAGTCCTCCACACTTCTCTTCCATTGAAATATACATGCAGACATTTAACAAGTTTACTAGTCCTATTTTTAAATACTCCTCAAATCCACCCTCTCCTCCCTACCCTAACTGCCTTAATTCACACTGGCTTTTAACTGCTTTTCCAATTCTAACATTTCAATCCACTGACCTCACAATAACCCCCAAAGTGATTTTATTCTAAGGGTTGTCTTAACCCTCCTTCTAATTTAAAACACATGGCTCCACTAGCAGCCCTAAGCATTAGGCATGTTTACTAAGCCTAATGGCCTGGTCTCTATGGAGATCCTGATCCTTATCTCCTGCCACCACTCCTTCGCCTTTACCCATACACCTCTTACATTTCCCTGACGTCAACAAACATGCCTCTGTGTTTCTGCATAAATTAGTATCTTTTATTACTGGAGGTTATGATCTGCTAACAATGTCCTGTCCCTGGTGAACTCTTACTCTCATTAGGAAGCAGCTCAGATGCCACCCTCCTCTACAGTCTTCTGTGATTGCCTCAGATGTGCATTTAATCTCTCCCCTTCTCACAGTATTTGTGCCTTGCAAATAAATACTTCCTGAGTTGTATTGACCATGCTTTACTATAACGTGTTATTTTATCTATTTGATTTACCTATTAGACCATCGGCTCCATGAAAAAGACTTTATCTCTAATTAACTATGGATTTCCAACACTTAGAGTACCTGCCACACAGTGAATGCTGAACAAATTAACAGGTAAATACTCCTACAAAAGTGTCAATATCACTTCTCTGGCTATTTACAATCTAACATGAAAGAATGGAACATAAGACCAGATCAATCTTGTTAATAAATTCTTAGTTCTCAGATTTGTTATTGTATTTCTTAATGACAATAGCAATTATTTTAGTGAGAAGTTGACAAGCTCTACAGTTTTAAAAGTGGATGCTTTTTAAAAAAAAATAACACATACTTGGGTTAACAGAGATACATTTAATTACAAAAATACTGTTTTCTTGGATAGCATAAAATTACCAACAATTAAATGCTTGAAAGGAAAAAATTTCCTCTACTCCTTAAAATGTAGACATTTAATCTATTATAACCTGACATCAACCAAATAAAATGTTAGCATATAACCACTAAAATATAAATTGGGGAACACTCGAGTATTTCTACTTAGAGTGAAATCTGCATAGCACCAAAATTAGTCTATACTTTTATGTTCAACATGTATTTCTGCATTTAAATTAATACATACTTGGGTTTCCCTAACAAGAAGAATTTCTAAAATAGCCACTTGATTTTTAAAATGATTACTTGTGATAAATATGGTCAGGGTTAAGACGTATCTGTATAAAGACTTTAGGCACTATAAATGCTTTTTTTCCTAGTATAATGACGTCAGAAAAAAATGTTTATTTAAAGCTCTGTAAAATTCAGCAAACTTTCTATGATAAAATTCTAAAGACTTTTTTTGGCATTCTCTACAATCCCAGCCTGTTAACTCGTCTGCTACAGGCAGGTGGGAGAACGATCCCTACCGCTCAACAACTGCAAGACCACTCCACCTGGGAGACCCCGTGACCAGACCTACAGAGGCACTGAGATTCATTCCTGTTGGTGGGACACGGTAAGTCAGTACAAGTCCAGACAGAGAGGAACAGACATTAAAAACCCAGCATTTAAGAGGAAACAGCAGTTTCCTTAAGAGAAGACCCAGGTGGAAAATCAGAACAGCTGGCTTCAATTAGTACTGACTGAACGTAGGAAACAGGGAACCATAAGGATACTCTAATACAAGATCTCATTAAATCCTCTGGAAAATAATACATTGAGATTTTTTGAAATAAATTCAATAAAAACAATGAAAATAGAATGAATATTGCCAAAAACTGAATTAATAGTTTATAAATTAACTGTAGAAAATACTACTATAACTCAAAGCAAAAGGAAAGGGGATGAAAACTTTGAGTAAAAAGTAAGAGATATGGACGTCAGATTTAGACAGTCTAACATAAGACTAATAGGAGTTCCGTAAAGAAAAAAAAAAGACGAAGAAAGCCTTTGGCATATTCAAGTTATCACTAATATGTGAAGAAAACAAAACCAAACCTCTTTGAACAGGGAAGAACTCAAAGTACAATTCATTTACCTTCTCTAAAAAACTACTCAAGGAAGTATGATAGAGTCTAGTCCAATGAAAATTGGATTAGAATAAAGCTCTCAAAACAGGGGAAGAAAAGTATCAAAGGAAGTAACAAGCCATAAACCTAACAAAACATATACAGATTGAGCATCCCTAATCCAAAAATGTGAAATCCAAAATGCTCCAAAATCCAAAACTTTTTGAGTGCCAACATGACAGATTTGGAATGCTCAACTGGTATGTATTCTGCAAATATTCTAAAATCTGAAATTGGAAATACTTCTAGCCCCAAACAGTGCAGATAAGGAATACCCAACCCGTATAGTTAGATACAACTCTAGGATGATAATTTGGTTATGGACTATAATTCAAGTTCTAGAATGGAATATTTTTAAAAAATTTTAAAAGCACACTATAAGGCAAGAACCTGGATCCTAAACTCCAAATTATTTCAATAAAACCACAGAGTGGGGACAGGGGCAGTGTGGTGTAGGAATGGCGTATCTGTTATTATTTCATTCCAGTGAGGAGTACAGGATTAAAGATGGTGTAAATGCCCTGATCAATTCAGCCAAACCAGGAAGACTCGATAATATAAGGACATTAATAAAAATGTGTAGTGATTCTTATAATTTTATGTTGCCTCATTACTCAATATCTTTTTCTCATACCAGAAACAGGGTTTAGTCACCCCTGACACAGTTTCCAGTTCTACACCATCTCCCAGTTCCTCAGTGTGTTCAATCCAGATATCCGCGTCATACAACTTACTCCTGGTAACCACGTCCACATGAGACAACCACACACAGCCTACTCAACTGGCCCCTGACCCTCACACTCGCATGTACTGTGCAGACATGCTGTAGTGACTACTTCTCAGTCACAGCTGACCTCCTGGAATTCATGCCCACTTGCTTTAGACTCACCAAGTAAACCTCCCCATGGGAAATGTGTTTAGATAACACCCTACACCCAACAGAAGTGTTGGTCCACAGATCCCTCTCTCTCCCTGCCTATGCTCCCTGACCTTCTGTATGTGTGGCCTCCAGGCATGCCCTGTACCCCTGAGGACCTGCAAGTTATAAAATATTTCCATCTGTGTTTCTTCTAATCATAGGAGGGGTGCTCTCTATCCTCAAGATCCTAAATTAGACGATGAAATGTAATTATAATAATTCCAATGTCATTTTGTTTGGATTTAACAAATCCATAATGAAGTCCATGTGGAAAAAAGTAACGTACAAAAATTAAAACATCCCAGAAACTTCTGAAAAGACAGAATGAATGGGGAGAACTGCCCTACAAGATACCAAACCTTACCTAATAAACCTACTCTGTTTAAAATAGAAAAGTACTGGCGCAGTAATAAACAGATCAACAGAACACAGAGCCATACCCAATGATCTATAATTTAATGTTAAAAAAAAAAAAAAAGGTAGACAGCAGTTTAAGAAGTTGGAAAATAACAGATTATCTAATGAACGTCACAGGCAATTAAAGGATACCTCACACTGTCACAAGTAATCATTTTTTAAATTGTGCAGCTATTTTAGAAATTCTTGCTTGTTATGGGAAACCAAAGTATTTATTAACTTAAATACAAAGATCCATGTTGAACATATGTATTTGGAAAATGAGATTTCAGATGTATTAAAACCTAAACATAGAGCTATATATTAGGTTAGACCATATAAAATTCCCATTTTAGTCAGTTAAAAATAATCAAATATTGGTAATTTAGTATAGATCAAACTAAAAATAAGAATTCTGGGAAGACAGTGGTGGCAGCAGGATTTCAATTTCCCTCCCCACCCACCATACAAAGAGAGCAACTAGGACAGCAGAACCCAGCTGCTATTTAGTGCACACCAACAATGTGCAACACATTTGGGAGTCAGGGAAATTCAGATTCATACCCAGGTTCTAGCACCTTCCTCCTGGTTGTGTGCCCATGCCTCAGATTCCTAACTGTCCGATGTGTATGTTAACAGTAGAACCTGGTGGTTCATTGGTGCCTGGCTCATGGGTTGGAGCTCAGTAATTGTTACCCGGTTGCTTTTATAAGGTCACTGGATTCTCATAACATTGGTGCAACCAGATGTTATTAGCCCCTGGGAAAGCTGGGGCTCAGAGAAGGGTCCCTGTGAGTGGCAAGCCTGTGTGCCTCCAAGCCAGGCTTGCCCTGTGACTCCAGGTTTTCTCCTGGGGTGGCAGTGGAAGACTCTGAGACACATCTGCGATAAAACTATGGGACAGGTATCTTCAGGAACCCCAACATAGAAAAAGTGGGGGAAAAACAATGAACAGTACCAAGCCCATGCAGTATCTGCATGTCTGCAAGGAAAGCAGAAGGAATTAACAGGGTGTTTGATGGGCCTAAAAGGGCAAATTCCAAAATCACCAGTGAGTACTCAATAGAAAGCTCATTGTGTCTATGTTAGAGCTTCAGTCAAATTAGGATGATTCTGGCACAAATTCTTGAGTGAAGTCAAGGGGTCGGCAATAAAGTCTAAAGGGGCTAGAGTGGTTTAGGCCCCATGAATTCTTAAAACTAGCACCCAAAATTCCCTTCCAGGACAAACCTTCACACCAAGAAAAAAAATTGCTGGAGTGAAATCCAAGTGACCAATAAAGGACAACAGAAGTAAAGAGAAGATCCAGAAAAGGGGGAGAGGAACAGTCAAGAGATCTCAAACAACAGAGCACACTGTTTTAGCACTTCAGGAGAGGGAGCTCAAAGATGTAATCCTGAACACATTCCTAACTCCTTCTCTCCTTAAAGTTCATGGTATGTTTAACAATAAGCAACAGAAAAGGGCTGAGGTAGAATCTAGTACAGGGTTACTTACTATAAGTAAAGAGAGAAAAAGGAACAGAGCAACCCTCCAAACCATGAAAGCATGCCAGAAAAATATGTCCACTAAGTGGACAAGAACTGTAGCCCAATTTCTGAAATGAGCTAAAAGAAATTAAGAAAATAGAAAATATAAAAGAACGGCATAAATTAGAATCAGAAAAATTCAAATTGATAGAACTCAGAAAATGACATTTTAGATCATTTCAAAAGCCAAAAACAGACAGGCCTGGTGTAGATAGCTCACACCTGTAATCCTGGCACTCTGGGAGGCCACGGTAGGAGGATTGTTTGAGGCCAGGAGTTTGAGGTTGCTGTGAGCTAGGTTGACGCCACAGCACTCTAGCCCGGGCGACAGAGCAAGACTGTCTCAAAAAACAAAACAAAAATGGAAGGAACATAAGACCAAATAGAACAGATAATGCTTTCAAAGAAATGAGGTAAAAATGAGGAAAATTTCATAAATTGAAAGGAAACGAAGAAAAAAAAAAAGATGTGACACGAAGTGAAAGAGAAGATAGGCAAAGTAGATCCAAAATACATCAGTAGTGGTTCCCAACGAAAACCAAATCAATGACACAAAAAATTTAATACTGGAAGAAACTCACTTGAGATTAAAAACAGACAAAAATCAAAAACTCTGAAACTATATATTGAAAGTTTACACCATGTATTCAAAAGTATCAAACCAAAAAAACCAAAATCGAGTTAAACTAGTAGAGTTTAAAGAAAAGAAAAAGAAAAAGAAAAAATCCTTCAGATACTCAGCAAACAAACCAAAGCTAATAAGTAAAAACAAAAAATCACATTGTCATCAACTTTTCAACCTCAATGCTTTATGCCAAAAGATAATGAATAGTAAGTTTATTCATAGTAAGAAGATATAAGCCAAAGATTTTTACGGCCAGCCAAACGGACTTTCAAGTATAAACGTTACAAACTGTTAGAAACATCCAAGATCTCAGGAAATACTGTTCTCATGAGTTCTCTTCCTCTTACCAAGGAATGTATTAGGGAACAAGTGTCATACAACCAAAATGACTCAAGAGGCTGGGATGTAAGAATTAAAGATGAGCCGTAACGCAAAATCCAAATACTCCATCTATATCTCTATATAAATTTCTATCGACCTATCTATCTACACGTACATTCTATCTATCTACACGTACATTCTATCTATCTACATACACATACAGCTGCAGAACTAAGACTACATGGCAGCTCTAGGGAGAAGTACTGTCAACATGGCTATATGATCTGACAATATAGGTATACCACAACTATCAAAATCTGGGGAGAAAGAGGTGGGCATAGAAAATATCTTAGCATTTCACTGGAAGTAATAGAAAATTACTTCAGATGAAAACATGAGGGAAAAAAGGATAATTCCAACATAGCTCAAAGTTGGGAATCAACATAACAACTAAAACATGGAGATGGGGCAATAAGGGTATTATGTAAAGATATTTATATATAAAGATACCCTTGGGGAAAATGAGCCCATCTTAAATACTAAAAGTAAATAAACAAAACCGCATAACCCAAAAAAGCTATTAAAAAATGGGAGGATAAAGCATAAAATTTTAAAAAAAGATTATTCCTATCAGAGAAGCTAGATTTCTTTGAAAATACATTATTTAGATTTACTTTCAAAACCAAGTATTTTATATAATTCTTGTAAAAAGATACATTAAAAATACTTAAAAAAAATACAAAACTTTAAGAAATGTATGAACGGAAAAATGAAATGTGGTATAGCCATACAATGGAATATTTGGCCATAAAAAGGAATGAAGCACTAATACAACACCACAACATGGATGAACCTTGAAAAC
>NW_012148063.1:8578576-8580947 GCF_000956105.1 Propithecus coquereli | reverse complement strand
AACAAAAAATTTTTAAACAATGCAATAAGAATACAGAATTTTTTATAGTCTTGAGTATACATAAAACAAGATAGTCATAAAATAGTAACTGACACGACTACAGCAAAACCTTAAATTTCTATATAGTGTAAAGCATCAAAAACACAAGTTAAAAGACAAATCAAAATATTTACAGCCTTCATAGAAAAATGAATATCCATAAGTATGGACTGCTCCAAAAGACCAGTAATAGGAAGACAAGCCAACAGAAAATGGGCAAAATAAATAAGAAAATTAAAAAAAAAATGCTAGTAGCATTAAACGTGAAAAACAGGCTCAATGTCACGAGAAATTAAAGAAATTAAAGATTAAAATGAAATCACATTTTTTACTGATCATGCTTGAAAAATGAGGAAAAACGGATTTCTCCTATACTGTTGAGGAAAGTATAAATTAGTATAGTTTTTTTTGGAGAGCAATTTGGCTGCATCTATCAAAGATGTAAATGTGCATACTCTATGACCTAGCAATTCCACTTCAATTAACCATTCTTACAAAAACAGAGTAAGTTCATAATGGGGAATGTGCAAGAATATTTATGGCAATATTGTTTACAAAAGCAAAAAAATTAAATGCCCATCAAAAGTGAAATGGGTAAATTATGGTACATTCATATTAAGATAATGGAATACCATGCAGTTGTTAAATGGAATTGAGGTAGAGCTGTATACATACACCTATACAGAAAGATCCAAACTAGAGAACATGGGGGGAACCCCATAAGTTGTAGCAGGGTGTGTACAGCATTACCACATTTGTTGTAAAAAATAATATGCATTATATAACAAAGATATATATTTACCGAAGCACAGAAAAGTCTAGAAGATACAAACCAAAATCACCACTCTGAGTAGCTGTAGAGGATAGACAAGGACTTTGTTTCTTTATATAAATAAAAGCATATTGTTTTTTAAAATGAAAGATTAGACACAAATAGTCTTTATGTTACCCTTCAAAAATCAGTTTCTGTGATTCTATACTAGGGATATCACAAATGGAAATTCCTACAGGGGCCAGGTAGGTGACATAAAAGGGTGACTCAGGTGGCCAAGACAGTAACAAGGATGTGCACTGAGGTAAATGGGAGCACCTGTGCTACTAACCAGCTCCAGCCAGTGGCTGCCATGTGGGAATGTGGCCCAGTGTTGACAGACCTCCCACTATTCAAGGGAACCCAAAAATCCTGATTTTCATGTGAGATCTTCCCATTTTTAAATGCTAGCCACTAAGTCAAAAAATATTTAAAACATCGCATGGGACAAATGTAACTCTGGAAAGCTGTCAAGAGAATGCATGAATCTGAGAGCCAGAGTTCTGGGTTCATATCCTGGTTCTGCCATTTACTGGATGTGTGACCTTGATCAAATTACTGAACCCTCACCCAGGCACATAGCCAATACTCAGTTAATGCTGGCTACTAGTCTTCTTAATATTACTGTTGTTAGGTTGTTGTCATCACGGGATCCAATTCTCAGCTGAAAGCTGGTGACTTCTGTCCTACCTCTGATCTTACATCAAGTTTGAGTCAGTTGGCTCAGTGCAGTTAAAAATAATATAGCACAATTTCCTATTTTCCTTCATATGTTTCTTTTAAGAACAGAAAACCTATAGGCAAATGAGCAAGTACATGCTTGTTAGGGTGTCACTTAAAAAGTTCTTGTAACTTATTAAATCAGCCAGCATGACTGGAGCAAATAAAAAATTAGCTATAATAACTGTATTAATAAGCACTGACCTTAAAGGCAGGGAGTGGGGGAGTACTGTAGGCTAAGTAGTCTTTCCAGTGGGCTGACTCGGAACTCCACTGGCTCCCTATGAGACACGTAGGAGGTCTGTAAAGAATGCCAGTTCTCACGTCCTGTGCTGGGAGAGTCTGATTTGCCCTGCTCCAGAGCTCACTATAGGTAACGCTCATGTGCAGCCAGATTTGTTCACCATGTAGCACAGCGTGTCCCAGAATGCTGGGTTTCAATTCCTCTAACCATCTATAGCTCTGATTTTGTGAAAGTTCTCTATTCTCCCCAAACCAGTTCCATTATTTGTAAAGTGTAGAGATAACATCACTACTTTATAGGGTTGTTGTGTCTAGCACATGGTAAGACTCAATAAATGGTAGCTGTTACTATGTATTTTCTAATTTCTGCATGCTTTGTCCACTTTGAATAGAAAAGTTTGTGTTTACAGGAAAAAATTAGCATAATTATTATTAGAATCCAAAGACAAGCACTATTTAATTGGCCATTAAACTTATAATAATTACATGATCATTTCTAATTTTTTAAAAAAAGCAAGAAAGTAGCCAAAAAATATTCCTAGTATTTGAGGTAACATG
>NW_012148063.1:8577918-8578526 GCF_000956105.1 Propithecus coquereli | reverse complement strand
TGTGTGTGTGTGTGTGTGTTTTCTTCCATCCACTGAAGAGGACTAAAACGATGACTGACCATTTCAGTTGCAATGAACAATGCTGGTGCCCCGACCGCAGTCCTGGAACACCAATAAAAGCAACTAGGTCTCCTTAAAAATATATCTGATTCTTAATCTGGAGCAGATGTGAAATATAAGCCTAGAACAGTTTGTTATACCAGGTAGCAGGGGGCTATCAAAGATTACTTACTAGGGTTGTAAAAAAACAAGGAGTCAAGCCAACTTGAATATGTTCCCATTGTTCAAAGATGGGACAATGTGAACATTAATTATAATAATTACTTAGGTAGATTACAATAATGACTTCAATAGATTAAAACATCCAATATGTCTAAATTCATGAGTTCAAAATCATATTAATAAAATACTAATTAGTCACCAATAAACCAACTCTTTATTTTAAAAAACAGTAAATAAAAGGGAAAGAATCAAGCACATTTATCCTGTCATTCATGTTCAATTATTGCCTTTAGTAACCAAATAATGGAGGGCAAAAAGTTTCTTCTTACAGCAGTATCTAGTAAGTGAAGCATTAGAAATGAAGAAGCTAATCAATGAATAAGAAA
>NW_012148063.1:8563905-8565633 GCF_000956105.1 Propithecus coquereli | reverse complement strand
TAAATCTACTGCTGGGCTTTGTTTCATTTATAATACTTCAAAACTAGCACTTCACGATAAAAATTCAACACCACATGTGTCCTTGATGGAATCAAACCACTCTAGCCAGAAACCTAGACCAAAGTAAGTTAATTCACCATCTGAAGTACAAGAGGAATCCTTATTACATATCTACGGTTTTGCTCTACTGATTTTGAAACCTGCACTGTAATAAAATCTTATCATAGTTATTCATGGACTAAGAGGAAAAAAATTTATTTGCTCTAATAAAAAGATGTATGTCAAAAAATCATTCACATCACTCACAAAGTTAAAATACTTTCCAAAGAAAATGACATATACGAATTCATTTTTAAGATTTCTAATCAAAGTAATACTCAAATTACATTAACCTCTAGCTACAAAGCATTGGTTCATTTTGTAAACATCTTGCTGTATTTATGTGTGTTTGACTCCCTTCCTCCTAAGAGTTCACGATCTGGCTATCAGAATAAAAAATAAAAATCTTGCAAATTCAGGCTCTCTTTAGATGTTTTCCTTTAAGAAATGCCTTCCGTTTTATCATTTCTGACTTTAAAGCAAGCCAGACTGTGTAATAAACTGAAGTCAAAAAAATAAAAATAACAAGTATACACAGTCAGCTCTCTCTATCTGCGGTTCCATATCCATGGATTCAACCAACCAGAGATCAAAAATATTCAGAAAAAAACACTGCATCCGTACTCAGTGTATAAACTTTGTCATTATTTCCTAAACTACACAGTTTAACAACCATTTACATTGTATTAGGTAATATTCATAATCTAGAGGTGATTTAAAATATACAGGAGGATGTGCATAGGTTATATGCAAATACTACATCCTTTTATATTAGGGACTTGAGCATCTCAGAATTATGGTATCTGTGGGAGGTCCTGGAACCAATACTCCCTCTGAGACTGAGGGACAATTGTACATATGTATGCATATAGCTACTACAATGTAAAATCGCACACTAACACAGGTCTAAGGAATTTCAAAGACTTGGGTGCTTTTACTTTTCGCCACATGAACATGCAAACTCATCAGAAGGTAAAAATTGCTTGTACAGTACTATTTTGGACTCTCATGAACAAATCTCACAATATGCCCCTTTCTGGTTTTACCACCCTTAATATAGTAAGAAATATCTGAGCTTTTAAGCTATCAAAATCAAATTTGCAGTTTTTAAGCCACTTCCTCTAGTGGACATGTTCCTCTTACAAAAATCTTTACATACCGAAACATGTATGTGATAATAACCAAGAATTCCCTTGAATTTCTATCATCCACACCAAACACTTAAAAACTTGTCAAATAGTGTACACTTTTTCCCTTTGATCAGTCTTATATTTCTCTACAATTCACGTTGTTTAAAATACAGTGAACAAAACTGGATATGCTACGCAAAAGGGAATAAACGATTTCAAAAAATAAAGAAATATATCCGTGACCTTGAATGCCAAATTCATTTAAAAATACCAGAGCATAATGTTGACTTTTGTTTACCAACTTACATGCAGCTTATGGTCATCTGTGATCGTGGCTTTCTTCCTTGCCTCTTTATTTATATATGGCGCATCCATCTCCATCCTGTACTTATATGGCTGAACTTACTCTCTACGCATACCACCCTGAACTTAAATTTCATATGGTTTTTATAGAGCCATTTCCCTATCTGTCACAGCACTTTATAGAAATGCTTAAATT
>NW_012148063.1:8561938-8563855 GCF_000956105.1 Propithecus coquereli | reverse complement strand
CAAATAGTGTACACTTTTTCCCTTTGATCAGTCTTATATTTCTCTACAATTCACGTTGTTTAAAATACAGTGAACAAAACTGGATATGCTACGCAAAAGGGAATAAACGATTTCAAAAAATAAAGAAATATATCCGTGACCTTGGATGCCAAATTCATTTAAAAATACCTGAGCATAATGTTGACTTTTGTTTACCAACTTATATGCAGCTTATGGTCATCTGTGATCGTAGCTTTCTTCCTTGCCTCTTTATTTATATATGGCGTATCCATCTCCATCCTGTACTTATATGGTTGAACTTACTCTCTACGCATACCACCCTGAACTTAAATTTCATATGGTTTTTATAGAGCCATTTCCCCATCTGTCACAGCACTTTATAGAAATGCTTAAATTTATAATTTATAATAACTGCCATTTATACCTTCAAATATTAGAAAATGAAGTACTTAATAATCAACACAGCATACGGTATAATTTACAGTAAATAACGGAACTAAGGACAATATCATACTAATGCCTACTGGAAACCTACCTCCACTGGGCAATCATTCTTCACCAACGCTACACGTGCCCTTTGCAAGGAACCATCCATTAGCTTGTGAAGTCTTAAAATCAACTTTCTTAACCCCATCTGCTTCAGTGCTTTGTCTACAAATGGTCTATAAATCGAAGTCAGACAATGTCTACTAAAGCCTGCTTCTGTGTTGCAGTCTGGTGCTCCCCAACCAACAGAATCATCCTCGGATTCAAGCCTCTCAAACTTCTTGGAAATGTAGTCCTGAGACTGGACATCGAAACTGTTGTCTACAGGCCGTCTGAGTTTTGGTACCCTGGGATCAGAGATTTGTTCTTCTTCACTCTCATCCGTACTACTTTCCAATTCCTTCAATTCTCCTTCTGTGTCATCACCCTCATATTCCGGCTCATTACCTTTGGATGGTCGAGGGGAAGGGATTTCAAACACTGGCCAGCCAATGTCTGATAAATTCTTGATGCCCAAAACAGTGCCCATAATCCTTAATTTCTGATTTAAGTCTTTTGTGATGTTTAACCACAAGCAGAGTGCCTGCACCCTGTCCTGGAAGTCTTTTGCAGCATATTTTTCATAGTCCTTTTGAAGAGCCTGTAATGATGGATAAAGTGCTTCTATGTATTCTAGCAGCTCCATTATCCGTTTCACCTGCTCAAATGAGACCCTCTGGCGTTGGAGATGCTCATGGTATGTTGAGTAACCCACAGTCTGTGTTCCATGAGGGGCTTTGCCCTGCCCCTGCCCTTCTACTGAAGTACCATTAAAACTAGCTCCATTTCTGACAAAAGCAAAGTTCCCATAATTAACTTTGAAAGTAAGGATTTCATTGATAATATCTGGGATGGCTTGACGGGCTGTATATAAAAAGAGGTCTTGGTCATTAATGGTCCGTCCTGCATGCCAGGCTTGTAGCTCTAACCAGATCAGTTCGTTAGATCGGTTAAACCAGAAAGCAGACGTATTTTCTTGTCCTCTTTGCTCCCTGTCCTTCTTCTTTGAGACTGAGGTAAGCTTTAGTAAAAGTCGTAATGTTTCAAAAAACTTTAAACGATCTGCTGGGCAATCAGTCCTAGAAGTCTGACGAGCAGTTCTGGCTATAGGCATGGGCACAGATACTGGAAGCTTAGCGTTGCTACAGCCAAGGCTGAGGTAAGGCTTATTGAGATCCACATCTGGAATTGATTTTTTTGGCAAAGACCCACCCACTGAGTCCAACATGAATGAGCACTGTACATTTTTTTTATGATCACGTTCTGTTGTTCTAAGAGTTGCTCGGATCTTTTTCTCATGCTTATAGCTGTATTCTTCCACATTCTCCACTGTTTTTCCAGTGTCTTTATGTGGAGGCTGATTTGGTGCATTCATTTTTTCTATTAAAAAAA
>NW_012148063.1:8556766-8558383 GCF_000956105.1 Propithecus coquereli | reverse complement strand
CTACTACTGATGGACAAGTTTCTTTGTTCAGTTTCCTGTAAATACTAAATCCCTCTGCAATTAACAAAAAGTCAAATGCAAACAGAGCTTCTAGAAAGGAAAATGGATCAAAAGTACAGGAATTAGATATATAGAATGTTTTATGTGGAAAACTCTAACTACAGGTCTACAAAACCAGTTCATAACTTAAGACTAACGGAATACCTGATCTCCCAAGTGGCTATAAATTAAATGGTGTAATTTTTGTAGTACAATTAAAGCAAACTTCCGGAGTACTTTTTCCTTTGGCCAATCACCAATAATTCCCACCAAATCAGAAGAACATGAAATAATTTTTAAAAAAGAGAACTTTATAATAAAACTGAAAGCAACCAATGACAAGCAATATTGTTTATTTGACAGATATGAACTGAATTGCCACAATCCACACCTAAAAATGGCTTCTTAGAATATATATAAAATGTAGTTTTTTAATCAAGTCCTTGCAATTCTTATGTTCTCCCATACTTGTATTGTCCGAATTCAAAATACTGGCCTTGTTTGAGCTCTCAAATGAGAAAGCATAAAGAGATGTGTGATCTGTACCTTTCAGTGTGAGATGATCACTTAAAGGGCAGCGATGTCCTAGAATATCAAACAATGTTAGTAATCTGAAAGGGCTTACAGATCTTCTAATTCAAGGTTCTCAAATTTCCATATACATTGAGAATCTCTTGGGTTCCTCCTGACACATGCATTCCTGGGGCCACTCCCATTGTCTCTGATTCAACGTGGCTAGAATGGCATATTTTGGGGACCCCCCCTTTACCCAATTCCTCTGTTTTCCAGGTAAGGGCTTTACAGAGATTGTCATAATCTCCCTAACAACATTATGATGAAGAATACCACAGAACACAGATGGTTGGACAGATGGTAAATGTTAGAACAGGGATCCTAACCTACACTGGTGCCATCGCACCATCCTTACACTTGGCAAAGGTGCTCACCAGGCAGTATTGACTGACCAAGGCACCATACTTAGTGCCATAAAAGACTACCATAAGAGCAAGCACTTGACTTGGGACCTTGAAGAATGGATTCAGCTTAAATAAGGATAGCAAGGAAGGCAAGAGGATATTTCAAGCCAGCGAAGAACATGGCAAGACACAAAGGCAGAAAATAGAAGAGTTTGACTAGAACAGTGATTCTGTACATGGTCAGCCTAGAAACATAAATTAGAACCTTGATAGGCTAAGTTTGGACTACAGAGCTGAAATATGGATTTAATTCCACTCTGGTTAACAATAAACACTTCTCTAGCTATATAGATTGAATCTGACATAATCATTTTTACCAGCTTCATTTTACATCAGTATTATATTCTTTAAAAATACACATTCTAATTTCACTGTTAGCAAAGACACACATTCACACACACATATACAAGTACATATATACACATATGTATGTATACACACATCCTTTGACATATTTGCTAATGATGGGGAAATTAGTCTGTATATGTATGTACGAATTCTGATATAAATAACAAAATATTTGCTCTATCTCTATAATCTGCCTGTAGCAGTCTTTTAATAGTGCTGGAAAATGAAGCTGATAATGATTACAAGGCAGATT
>NW_012148063.1:8553240-8555316 GCF_000956105.1 Propithecus coquereli | reverse complement strand
AACAAAATAGGCTATTTTAAAAAAAAGGTGGTCAATAACTATGAAAACGATTCTATAGATATATTTTATTTACAAACAGTAAAAATCACAGAATAAAATACCAATGCTAAAACATAGTAGTTATACAAAATGACTTTTTAAATATCACACAACTGTAAGAAAGGTTTCCCAATAAAATAGTAACTTTCAACTTTTGGTGAAGGCTGGGCCAGGAGAGGGGCAGTGCCCACGCTGCAGTTCACAGCACCTCCTCCCAATTCTTTAAACACTAAGATCCCTGCTGCTAAGAAGGGACTGTGCAGATGTAATTAAAGTCCCTAATGAGTTGACTTTAGCCTAATCAAAAGGGAGATTTTCTTGAGTGGGCTGATTTAATCACATGGAAGTCCTTTAAAAGGCCTTAACCCCGCCACCATGCCAAGTGTCTATAATCTCAAGTGACTCAAGAAGCTGAGGCAGGAGGCTTCCTTGAGCCCAAGAGTTCAAAGTCAGCCTAGGCAACAAGACAAGAAATCGTCTCTAAAAAATAAAAAATAAAAGAAGGTCTTGACCCTCCCTTAGGCCATCTGTCTGTCCACGGCTGAATCTGTCCACCTTCCGTTCATCTCATCTGTCATTGCAGGTAGTTACACTTGAAACGGAGCCAGTTTTTGCTGGCCAACTCTCCATGAAACACCCACACTGGACTAGGAGGTCCAGGACAAGGCACTGTATTCAGAGCCCTGCACAGGGTAGTCCCCTCAAGGGCCAAGTGCACCTGGCAGCCATGTGGGAGGCACCCGAGGAGAAGGTGTCCTGCTCTCTCATGTCACCTGGTCTGGAGCTGCTGCCACGATGGCTGCAATCCTCCCTGGAACCTTCACCCACAATAGGCTGCCAGCTCCCAGCCCTACTTTCACCCTGTGCCAAGTGAACCCCTGGAGCCAGTGTCCTCCATGCGCAGCCCTGCAAGTGGGCAGACTCTGGAGGTTCACCACTCCATTCCTTCCCAGATACCTGTCAGCTGGGGATTCTGGGCCTCAACAGGGCCAGGGGAGGACCAGTGGTCACCAGCAACCCGGGGTGCCAGCAGCCTGCATACCCTCCCAGAACTAGATGCCCACAGGCAGGTGCTGGGAAAGTGCTGGACTGGTCAGCACCCATGGACTTAGCCACAAGTGGTCAGGCTGGGTCCCAGGAAAGTGAATCCTCAAGGTAGACGACCTCAGGCAGGCGCTGGAGGCGACACTGGTCCTCCTGCTGTTCCCTAGGCTGGAAGCCACCATCCTCTCTTCCCAAGGCATCATTTCTAGCTCTAGCTCTCACCTTGGCCTTCTCACATTTAGTGCTCTGGCCATGGCTGCTCCCCCTTTTCCTCTAAGTGGCTCTCCAGCTTCTGATTAAGTCAGCCTTGTGGGGACAATCTCCCTTTCACTAACTCAGCATCAATGGATTAGGGAGGTTAATTCCACCTGCCAACAGCATGAAGATGAGCATTTGCTCAACAGGGAGAAGGTGGGTGTGCCTCACAGGAGCCCCTGCCTCCCTTCTACCCCTACCTGCACAAAGGGTTGGAAATTACTCTTACTGGGAAAACTTGCTGACATACATGGGCTGTTTTAAAGTCATTTTCTGCAAAACCAGTGTATGCAGCTGGAGTTGGGGGAGTGTCTCTGTTCTTGGCTAGTGTGGAAAGGACCTTGTAGTTTTCACATTGATTTTGAATTTGTTATACAGTTTTATCCTTTGAGTGTACCACATCTCAGGATGAGCTGTTTTTGAAGAAAATCTTGCTAAACATGTGGTAAATATTATCTAGGTCAGTGCTTCTTAACCATTTTTGGGTCACAGATTGCATTTGAAAATCTGATGAAAACTATGGACTCTTTACTCAGAAAACTGTACACTTGCACATAATAAAATCTGCACTCAGTTTCAAAGGACTCATATTCCCCACGATTGCAATATAAAGTAACAGAGCACTGATAACTTTAATGTTCTTTGATTCCTTACATTTTGTAAATGGTTGCATTTAATTAAATATTGTGATTTAAATAAGACATTTCTTTTCTGAAACTACACACACACACACACACA
>NW_012148063.1:8551722-8553110 GCF_000956105.1 Propithecus coquereli | reverse complement strand
ACCTATTTAAACTACAAAACGAACTGTATTTACTTTCTTCTGCTATATTAAAAAGTAAACAAAAATTTAAAGATAAGATGGTTTGACTGTCTTTCTCTTAAACCAATCTTAAAAACAGTTATATTTGTCTAAATATTATCCAAAACTTAACAAAATCTTAATTGCTGTAATTTGGTAATGAGATACTATTATCCAAAAGTATAGTCTCAAATAACACCACAGCTAAATTCTATTACTCATCAAACTATGACATCAAGCCTGGTCAGGGAGTTAATTCAAGAGCTTACTGGTGGGTTGCATTAGTTAGGATGTCAGATGCAGACTTCTTTTAGGTAATAAGGAGCTAATCATCCTTACCCAGATATCATAACATCGTTATGATACTTTTCACAGCTTTTGAAAAACAAATGTTAATACTTTGAAAAATGTCTTGAATATTTACAAGGAAACAATATCAGCAAAATGCAAAAATTGGGTAAAATACAGTTTTGCACACATCTAACTGGTAAACATTTTAAGTCCATCGAAACAGAGAATGAAAACATTGCAAACAGCACTGACCTCATTGTTATCCCATTGCTATGTCCAGCTGCCACACCCCAGTCCTCTTCCTATCTCAGGGACAACCACTATGACCAATTTTTTGAACTTTCTTATCTAAGGGTTACAGACTGACATATTATACAGATATTCCTCAACTTACTAAGGTGTTATGTCCTGATAAACCCAGAGTAAGTTGAAAATATCTTAAGTCAAAAATGCATTTAATATCACCTAACCTACCAAACATTAGCCTAGCTTACCTTAAACATGCTCAGAACCTTCATTTGGCCTACCGTTGGGCAAAATCATCTAACACAGAACCTATTTTAAAGTTATTATAAAGAATTATGAATCAAAATATGTTATCTACTGAATGCATATCGCTTTTGCACATCATACAGTCAAAAACTTGTTAAGTCAAACCATCCTAAGTCAGGAACTATCTAGAAATCACAAACAGTGAATGATACAATGAATCTTTTTGCAAGACTCTTTGTATCCATGTGCAGGAACTTCTCCAATGTCTATTACCAGAAGTAGATTTGCTGGGTCTAAGACACAACCAGTCTCAAGCTGACTGTATTAACAAATTACTTCCCCCAGGGATTGAGACGATTCACACTCCCACCAGCCTTGTACAAAAGCTGCCATTTCCTCATTTTTGCTAGTATATGATATTGCTCATTATTTCAATTCTATTATATGTAAATGTAATGTAAAATAAAATAGTCGTAAATGCTGCAAATAATGTATCCTGACATCTAGATTAGGGAGTTGTGACTATCAAACTCTGCTTCAGAATGAACAAAGGCAAAGGCTCAAAATGAAGAGGGGTGGGGGCCAGG
>NW_012148063.1:8536203-8538482 GCF_000956105.1 Propithecus coquereli | reverse complement strand
AAAAAAAAAAACCATCTTCTGTGGGAAAACCACTTGTGGGAAAGAAAGACTCTTTACTGCTTGGAAACTCCTCCTTGGCTAAGATTTTCACTCAAGCAAATATACAATAAAACCCACTTCTCTTGCCCTCCTTCTTTTCTGAGGAAGTGCTCTGATGGGAATTTGGAGTGGACATGCCATCTTACAACCCTAAGAGGTCAGTATATTGAAGAAATCTCTAGGGAGAGGAAGCTAACTAAAGAGGAAGAACTAACATGGGCTAAAGAAACGAAGAGATGGGAATGAGTGTGAAATCAACAGGGAGAAATTTCTCAGACGAGATGAAGAACAAAATCTGCGCCTTGTGCAGTAATAGCTGAACAGATTCCAGGAAGCTATGTGATCTGTTTCAGGACGAGTAGTCTGCTAAAATTAATAGGGAAAGTCTAAAACCATAAGGTTCCAGGCCATTGTGTAGGGCGAAAGGAGGCAGCAGCTCAGCTTCATTCAATTCATCTACCCGAAAAAAGAACAGATATGACTTACTAAAATGAGGTGAGAAATAAAATGAGTGAATACCCTCAGCTTCTAGGAGCAGAGCACTACCTGGGCTTTGGGATCCTAAACAAAAAAGTAGAGAACAGATTCTGTCCATGGTATAAGGTGGGGGGTGCCATCTGGTGACTGTACTTACCAAGAAAGAGAGCCCTACGCGCTAAGGCAGCACCACGGGTCACTGGAGGAGAGCAGAGGTCTCAGGTGGGCTAGGGAATCCAGGGGAAGAAAGCCTGGCTCTGTCCTTCCCGAAATCCTCAATATACCATTTCTAGACAGACAGAATCTAGAAACCTCAGCGTAAGACATTAAAAAAACAAAAGAAGGCCATCTCTCCCGTGTAACCAGTAGCCATCTTAGATTAGCACACGGGGAAACACTTGGCCTCTTTCACATCTGCAAATGCCTCACGATGCTGACTTTAACCACTGCTCAGGACAAGCTTTTCTACCTCTGGAGAATTATTTGTCTCCTTTATTGAAAATATTGCTAATGGTAATACTTTGAAAATTAAAAAATAGAATTTAAAGGCAACATTAAAGTCAAATTTAAAATAAAAGGAATTATTAACCTTACTGTAGAAAGGATCAATCAATAGTCACATGTCATATAAAAATTACGGACCAAAAGTGCCATGTCCTCTCACGTACACCTTTTTAAGTACAAGACTCACCTTTCAAATTAGTTCGACTGGCAGGCCTCCCTACATTATTCCTCTGGTGTTTGGCTGACATGCGTTTCATCTGTCGAGGTGTGCTGGGGGGAGAGGCGCCATAAAGATTCTCTGTGTTTGTTTCATCTGAGAAGTCCTCTGGATCAGAGTCAGGACTCCTACTAGCTGAATCTCCCAATGTGCACTCTTGCCTACGAAAAACAGCAGGAAGAGAAAATATTCAGTAACGTATTAACTGAATTCAGATTTATATTACTTAAAATTTTGTAAAGAACTCTTTGTAAAACTTTTCTACGTATATGTCTCTTTGGTATTGTAATCTTTTTCCTCTATTTCACCTGTGAAAACTCACAAGAACTTTTCTTGCTCTCAAAGGGAGCAATGATTGTGACTGCTGCTGCTCTAATCATGAACGACAAGGAGTATCACAGTGGGTACAACAGATATGCTGTCTCTGTTGTTTATGCAACTCTTTCTACCATGAAGTTTAAAACTAAAAACTTATGAATTAAGGGGGAAAATGGCAAAGGACTAGAAGATACTAATCAGACAGAACTAAAAATGTACTTATATGCTAGGTGGTGACAAGTTTAATTGACGAGTGGGAAAGTTCCATGCCTTGCTGCTTTCTCTGAAGCACACAGAACAGAAAATACAGGAACACTTTGCTATGATCCACACAGCAAAGCAGAGAGTACTGACAGAGCAGGGTAGGTCAATGTTTCTAAGTTCTCTAAGAAAAATTACAGTGCACAAACATTATGTTTGTATTTAAGCCACTGAACCACTTAAAAATGGTTAAGACAGTAAATTTTGTTATGTGTATTTTAATACAATAAAAAAATTGGGGGGGGAACCCACAGTGCACAGTTGAGGTGTAGGGGAGAAGGAGGGAGAAGGACGCGGTGGAAAAGAAAAAGGAAATCCTTTTTCTCCACCTTCGAAATGTAATTTCTCTTTAACTTGTTCTCTAAAAACACTGCCTGCCAATTCTATATCCCCAGATAGCTTCTCAATATCACTTTGAAAAAGTTCTATTCCTGCAAAGCTAACAAAATTTGATACAAACTGA
>NW_012148063.1:8533663-8536153 GCF_000956105.1 Propithecus coquereli | reverse complement strand
GCTTCTAGGTGGTTACGCAACAATAGATAACCAGAAAACTGCAAATATTATTGGTGACTAACTGTTAAAAAGATGAGTCCAACTTTGACTGCAGTTCCAAAATTAACTGTATGATGCAGAGAGTCTTTGCTTGTTGCAGTGAGAAAGAAAGTACCAGTTCACATTTCCTCAGAAAGCTTTTAAAATAAATCTGACCAACCTAGTTAATTCTAAAACACTCCTTAACACTGAGGGACAAATATATTATTATGAATCACATGCTAGTTTGAAATACTGGTCCCCCTGACTCAGCCTTGAGGTCATAGCACAAATGTTACTTGTTCTAGAAACCTTCCCAACCTCAGGTCTTCTCAATACCCCTCCTGTGTGCACCCACAGCAGTCCCCATCCCAGCCCTACCACACCAGGCTGGGCTGCCTGTGATTTGTGCACTCCTCCTAGAGATGGGACCAGGTCTTCATCACCTAAAACAGTGCACGCCCACTGAGTCACTCAACCTGATTCAGCGGAAAGAATGAAGGAGAAATAAGGAAAGAACAGAGGGAGGAAAGGAAAAACAGGAATGAGAAGACAAACGGTGTGAAGAAGGTGGAAGAAAAAAGAAAGGGAGAGAGGAAAGGAGGGATGGATAGAGGAAAGAAAGACTTAACAACAACAAGGGAAAACTATGGTAGCAGAACATAGAGAGAGAAAGAAAAAGGACTAGGAAGAGGTACAAGAAAATGTGTAGTCCACGCAGGACAGGTGTAGACATAGTAGTTATATGACTTGAGACGATCATTTAACCTAAGATTCAGGGTCTGGAAAAAGGGGATACCAATTAATAAGGATATGGAAACAACAGAATTATTTAATCTTGCTTTAAGATTTAAGGCAAGAAAAAAAGTAATAAGTATTGGGAAGAAATCTTTAGTTTATAATAATAACAATGATAGTTACTGCTTATTGAATGTATAATCCCCACATTGTAAGGCAGATTATCTTACAGATAAAGAAAATGAGACATAAAGGTTGCATATATAGGAGGTAGTAGTACCAGATCTGGAATCCAGACAACCTGGCAACCAAGTTCGTGCTCCTGTCCACCATGCTATGCTGCCACAGTCTGACAGCAAACAAGTTCTCAAGGACTACCATGCCATCACAGCACAAATATTGTATCACCACTGCCCAAAACACGTGTGTTTCATTTCCATCTTTTCTTGTATTCATGAACAAGAATTCTGGCAAAAAATAATTCACCAAATGGCAAAACACATGATATGCATGACTGGGACATTTAAAACTAAAAACCCTGAAGACTCCTGAAGCTCAGTTTCCTCGAGTGTAAAATAAATACAGGTTGAGTACCCCTTATCTGAAATGCTTGGGGCCAGAAGTGTTTTTAGACTTTGGAATATTTGCATTATACTTGCCAGTTAAGCATCACAAATCTGAAAATCTGAAATCCAAAATGCTCCAATGAACATTTCCTTTGAGTGTCATGCTGGCGCTCAAGAAGTTTTGGATTTTGAAACATTTCAGATTAGGAATACTCAATTTGTGTTATGTAAGACCTATGCCTCATTAGGTTGTGACGGTATTTAAAAGACAATTCTTTTGAGGTGCTAAGCATCGTGTTTAGCACACAGTAAGCACTCAGTAATTGTTAGCAATAACTGTGAAGATGCTGCTACAAATGATACAGCAGCCATTTAAATTAATAGTACACGTTATACTACGACACAAAAAGTTCAGGCCAAGTGCACTGGCTCACACCTATAATCCTAGCACTTTGGAAGGTGGAGAAGAGAGGATTGCTTGAGGCCAGGAGTTTAAGACCAACGTGAGCAATGTAGTGAGACCCTGTGTCTACAAAAAATACAAAAATTAGCTAGGCATGATAGCACACGCCTGTAGTTCCAGCCACTCGGGAGGCTGAGGCAGGAGGATCACTTGAGCTCAGGAGCTCAAGGTTGCAGTAAACTATGATGACACAACTGCACTCTAGCACAGGCAACAGAGCGAGACCCTGTCTAAGAAAAAAAAAGTTCATAAAACATTAAACGAAAAAAGAAGCAAGTTATAAAATAGTAAATATAGTATGACAACATAAACATATGCAACAAAGAGACTACATACATGCTAGGTAGTTTGGCTTTAATAGATGGTAAAAGAAGTTATTTTTGTGTGTTGTGTTTATGGGTAATCTTTTGCAATAAGAAAAAGAACAAATTATTAAGGATTTTGTTGTCCTAGGTCTGCTATTAGATAGCTATAAATCAGAAGGTCTACAAGCATCAGCTTCTTCATCTGAAATCTGGCAGAAACTTAAGTGGTCTGAGATTATTTCCAGTACTAAGATTCTGTAATTTTACGAAATAAACAATTTTAAAAATTGTGAAAGAAAAGAGACAAACTTCTCTCTTCCCTCTATCTCCCACACAGCCCAGAAGGACGGCAGGAGCTCAATAAATATCTGGTGACTGGTTGTCTGCCTGATTAGCGAAA
>NW_012148063.1:8529003-8530575 GCF_000956105.1 Propithecus coquereli | reverse complement strand
AAATGCTACAGAATTACACAAATGTACAGTGCTGAAATCTATAAAAAAGATCTCTGACAGAACAAAAACCAATTTTTTAAGGACAGTACTTTTAAGACCATTCTAGATACTTTATGAGAACACATACATGTTCCCAAACATATGTACACACAAGACATACAAGTTAAATGCCCTGAAAGCTGATTGAAACAAATTAAATCATACGCAAATTCAGAAGTTTTAAATCCTCCTACCTATTCCCTTGGGCTAACTACATTTATTAAGTCTCATAATGCCATACAACACACAGTATGACTTACAGATTAATTTGAAATTTCTTATATTTCTTCTATGCTCACTGTGTCATAGTTGATTCTTCTGATTAAAGCACATGACTATAAATGCCAAGGTCATTTATTTCTTTTCTACGTGTTTCAGTGACTAATGGCACAGGCTTTGGAATGATTAACAGCATAGGCTTTGTGGTGTGATGGACCTATGTTCAAATCCGGCTGTGCTGAGCTGTGTGAGCCTTGAACAAATTATTTAAAATCTCTCCACTGCACGTTTATAAAACAAGGATAATGAACACTTAGACTCCGTTCCTGTAAGGATTAAACCCGACCCACCATCCACCGAGAGAACCTGAGTTCTTTGCTCATCTGCTTCACCTTAAGAGAGAAGCCCATCTTGAGTTGAGCATGGTACAGGCCTAGAAACCATTTTAATACTATTTTTTTTCCTTTTTTGAGACAGGGTCTTGCTCTGTTGCCCAGGCTAGAGTTCAATGGCACCATCATAGCTTACTGCAATCTCAAACTCCTGGGCTCAAGCGATCCTCCCGCCTCACCCTCCCCAGTAGCTGGGACTATGGGCTTGCACCACCACACCTGGCTAATTTTTTCTATTTTTCGTAGAGACTGGTCTTGCTCTAGCTCAGGCTGGTCTCGAACTGCTGAGCTCAAGCTATCCTCTGGCCACGGCCTCCCAGAGTGTTAGAATTACAGGCATGAGCCACCTCACCTGGCCCCATTTTAACATATTTAGCATCTTTTAAATTCTTTCAAACTCAGTATTACAGGTTTCTGTTTTTATTTCATTTCCTCACTACAATACTTAAAGTAAATGGTAAGGAAGGACTTTGTACTTTACTACTTTACTATCTCCAGGGGTGTCCAGCATAGTGGTAACAAACACTCAGTGCTTTTCCACAATAACGCATTTCATATATTAGAATGGTCATTGGTAGGAAACTATGGCACATTTAGTTAGTTAAATACATCAAAGCCAGACAGCAGGGAATACCAGGATAAACAGAAAAATGGAGTCAGATATGAAATAGCAAACAAAAACTCTTTCAGAACACATCCTCTGCAGTAGTAGAAATGTGAACTCAGTAGCTAAGGCCACGTCCCAGCCTTTCTGCATGGGTGAAGCATTCATTATTGAATTTTTCTAAGACTAATAAGAACAATAATTTAGAAATTTTAAGGTCTACCTTCTGAAATATTACAGGAAATTCAGTGAGGATTTTTTTAATTAAACAAAATAACGGAAATAAGGGCTATGCAAAATATAAAGTGGTCTGTTTTA
>NW_012148063.1:8480832-8527666 GCF_000956105.1 Propithecus coquereli | reverse complement strand
AAATTTTTTCAAATCTGAAGAAAACCATGAGCTCACAGCTCCAACAAGATCCCCAAGCAGCAGAACTACAAAGAAAACTGCTGACTTTTTCTTACGCACATAACCAAATTGCTGAAAATCAGTGATGAAGAGAAAAATCTGAAAAGCAGCCAGAGAAAAACCACTTAGTCTGGGAATCTTAGAAGTACCATATAATGGGGAGAAAGACATCAAACAAAAGTTTATTCATTTTTCTTAAAAAAAAAATTTATGCACAAAATCTAGAAAAATAAATACTAGTGGTAAGTTCACAAGAACTTACATCATTTCAATTAACTAACCATAAGCATCCAAAACCTCACTTTGTAATAGCTCATGTGAGATGAGCTAATGTGGTCAGTTGACCAGTTCAGAATGTTTACATGGATACCAATTATTTTGGATGAGGAAAGTAGTGCAAGGTCTACATCAGCTGCCCTGAAACATTTGCCTTACTTGTGTTTAAAAACATAAAAATGTGAAATGTCTTTCTGGTACTAAACCTCAGACAGTCACATAAAACAATGCTTCACTCTTTTAACATAAAACCCTGCTAAAGTGAATACACTCTACACTATCTCTGGTCTAAGAAAAGTCAGTCTTGAACTCAACCAAGGGAGTTTGGTATAGTTTTTAATGAAAAATGTGTGAAAAGGAAACAAGACAGAAATTCAAGTAACCTGGGGTTAAATAGTTCTGCTCTGGACATTAGGTAAAGCACAATGGTGCCTGAAACAGCTCATCTGCAAAATTATGAAGTTGGATAAGATGAGTTCAAAAACATCTGTGGTTCTGCAAAAGTCCTAAAAATTTTTTAAACTTCATTAAAAGTTCTTTAGCAATGTCCTTAAAAATAGAAGGATATTTTATTCACATATGAAGCACAGTACTCATCTGTGTGAGGTTCTCTCATCCACCACCACCTCCATCTCCTAATTAACTGATTCTGTATTATGTCATAGTTAAAGGGAGATTTCTGCTATTGGGGGAAAGGGAAGCGGGATGTGGGCAAAGGGGGTAGATTTTCGAGGTATCTTTTAAGAATTTGTATAGCTTGCTTTGCCTGCAGTATCAATCAAAGGAAGCTAACTTAAGTTTGAGGCTGCACGGTTGGTTCATATTGCAAGAGCTAATTTATTAATAAGTTTGTTAATCTTTATTATCAGCCTAGAGTTGAACATTTATCAGCTAAGCTCCAAGTGAACATCAAACCTCAAGCTTATCCAACTTGTACTATTTAACTTCTGCATTGATTCAGAGCACATGGTCTTCACAAACCTAGCTGGTCTTGATTATTTTTCAGGATGGACACTCTGACTTTTTTTAAACTAAAATTCATTTTTAAAAAGATTAAAAACAAGATTTCCTATGAAAATAAGTAAGCAACTATCTCAACTATAATTGAAGAGCATGAGCTTGTTTGTCTTCCTGATCACAGTTTCACCAGTGTCTAGAATAGTGCCTGGTACAGACTATGGAATCAAAACTACTTGTTAACTGAAAAAACAAATCAAGTCAAATGGTTTTATCTTTGATATTTTAGATTTAGTTGTTATCTAAATTTTAAGATACAATATTTCATTATCCATTATTATAACTGTGACTGTAATAATTCATTATATTTTAGAATATACTTTTATAAGGCTACAAGAATTAAAGATTGTTGATTTCTGACAATATTGTTGCTTAAGTGATATTGGAACCCTGGGTGCCAAGATTACTATCTACTAACCAAAATAATAGCAATGAGGTATGGTGTGAGCAATATGGTTTCGGAATGAGATTAACATGGACTGAAACCCCTATGCCCTCATAATTATTAGTAAGAACACAAGTTTTAACAAAATTAATATGTTTTCTTGCAAACATTTTAATTTAAAAGTCTTATCCAATGCCACTAAAACTTATGGTTCACCAGTGAATTAAAAAGACATATATTAGAAGCATTAAAAATGAAACATATAAATAAAAAATTGAAATATACTGTGGCGACTGTTAATTTCGTGACCCTTGATGAACCTGGCCTCCTGGTAGTCACACCCTTGTATAAGCACCTCCTCTTGAATTTGGGGTGACCCTGTGACTGCTTTAACCAATGGAATGTAGCAAAAATGACACTGGGCCAGCTTCGGGGCTAAGCCTTAAGAAGGTCACCTTTGTACTCCCATCCTGTGAGAAGCCCAACCTAGCTAGAGGCTGGAGAGGCTGCACCAAAGAGAAGCTAGCGAGCTCAAAGTCTAGCTGAGCCTCTAGCTGACGGCCAGCACCAACTTGCTAGCCCTATGAGTGAGGCAAATGAGGCTATTTTGGATCTTCCAGTTGTCCCCACTCTGCAGCCAATACCACAAGCAGCAGAAAACCCACTTAACACCATGACAGGTAATAAGTGGTTTTTATTTTAAGCCATTAAGCATTGGTATGGTTTATTAAACTGTAATAGATAACTGGCACACATACAACCCTTCAATTTTATTTTTACTTTAAATCCACAAGTGGGTTTTAATCAATTACTATCTTGATTAGGGCCACAGCCTTGTCTTTTAGTGTGGGTCCACGGATAGAAGTTAAAAAGAGTCAAGTTCATGGCATATCAGATGATGCACAATCTCTACTTTCTATTTCTTTAAAAAGAACAAGAATTTTTCTGGATATTCATGATTTTCTCTTCCTAAACTTTAACAGTTCTTTCCAATAACAATTTTTTTTTTTTTTTTTTTTGAGACAGAGTCTCGCTCTCATGCTATGTCACCCAGGCTAGAGTGCAGTCGCATCATCATAGCTCAAATTCTTGGGCTCACGCACTTCTCCTGCGTCAGCCTCCCCAGCAGCTAGGACTATAGGCATTGCCCCCATGCCCAGCTAATTTTTCTATTTCTGGTAGAGACGGGTCGTGCTCTTGCTCAGGTTGGTCTCTAACTCCTGACCTCAAGTGATCCTCCTGCCTCAGCCTCCCAGAGTGCTAAGATTACAGGCATAAGCCACCATGTCCAGCCTCCTATAATTACTTTGATGGCAATTTCTTCACATGTGACTCACCTATACTGAGACTTTGCAAAGCATTCCGAATTATGTACAAACTACAATTCTCTTATGTACTCACGTTTTATAGATTTGTATAATAGTCTACTAAATTATGCAATTACAATTAAAAAGTAAAATAGATCTTAACAGATTTGGGAATAAACCAGGAATTCTTGATAAGTACATAGAGTTCAATTGGTGGGAAGAGAAAATCACAGGCATTCTACAGAGTGTCTACCAGCCATAAGCATTCGTGATACTGTGAACATCATTTGGTATGTTTTATAGAAGAAATGACCAGAAATGGGTTTGGAAAGGTAGACAAGTGAATGAGGCCTACCTGACTTTTATCTTCTAGTATAAATATTTTTGTTCCACTCATAGATCTACACAAAGTATATCTTATCAGTCCTGAACTAAGCATAACAAAAAAAGAATGCATAAAGATAGAAAACAAATATATATAAAGAGACATACCACCCCATTTGGAGAAACTTTACTCAACATTAGAAAGAAAAATAATTACAAGCTGTGTAAAAATATTTTCAGATGAAGGCTTTCAGCAAATAAACTCTTAAAAAAAACATAAAAACACAATATAATAAAATGCTTTAAAGACTTCATACTAATCTTTCACTTCTGTTTAACTACAAAGACTTCGAAAAACACTAGAACAAAAAAATAGAAAAAGAGAACCTTTGGGCATTTAGACACTTATAAGTCATGTTATACATGAAAAGACAAATGTAATTATTTCTGTTATTTTAGCAATTTTGCTGCAAATAGTTGACTACTTAAAAACGGGACAAAGAATAAGATATTTTTCAGGTGTGCTTTCTTATCTTTTACCAGATCTATTAATAATATCTCCAAAAAATGTGTGTATATACATAAATACCTATATATATCTTCATTCAAAGTTTTGAGGACGACTACCAGACCATGTGTGTACAGATTAGCAAGAAGAAAACCAAAACTGCATGAGAAGCCTTCTCAGACTCGCCCGACTGCACAGGGGCAGTGCAGTGGGGCACACGGGTGGGAGCATGTCCCTGAAACACAAGAAGGGAAAATAATCATTGCATCAGTATCACTGTGGACACATTTTACAATGAAATGCCAACCAAGTACTATTCAAAGGAAAGAAACATAAAAGTGATGATTCATTCAAACAGTTGTTTTAGGCTTAAAAGAGAATGATGGGGTAAGGCAGGGAAATTTGGAAGATAAAAAAATATGTCAAAGCCGGGAGGAAAAACAAACAAAGGGGCTTATGCCAAAGACAAAACATTAAAGGGTTTAAAGAGAAACAAGAAAAATGTTTAAACCTTTAATTAAAGGTAGCAGAAAGAAAAGAATGAATTATGATCTCCTTCTACCTACTCTTTTTCTGCAAATAAGAACATTTAAAAAAACTTCTTACTCTAAATAGAATTTTTGAAAAAAACATTTTATGTCATGAATTATCTTTCCTAGTATTCTTAGAAATCAAGTGACTAAAGAGCCATTTTCTGTAGGAAACAGATGAGCTACCTAGATGTCCTTAGCTCTAGTTACCTTTTCTTAAAATTTGGATTATAAAATTAGAGTTAACTGTAAATATGCCCTATGACATACATTGGACATTCAAAACATGAACTCCAACTGCTGGGAAGATAGATCAAGGAAATATAAACATATGAGATATTTTCTCCCAGAGTTTTCAGTGAAGGAAAATGGAAAGAAGAGTGGGAAAAGCAAAGTAGGACAATTTGGACACGAAAATCTCTCACCGCTGCTTTGACATTACCACGAAAGAGCTCACTTATCTGGAGACCAGATCTTGGTTTCCAATCCCATTCTCCAATAAAAGAGAATTCTGGAGAAATGACCAATTCTAGGACTGGAGCAACATGAGCTTGAGCATCTTGTAGTACTAGCAACTGAGAAAGTATTCAAAAAACAAAACAATAGGGTATATTAAAGGGACACAGGGGCTGGCTTTAAAGAGCTCCCATTTGGCCAAAACTGAACAATCTGAGCAACAAAATAAATGAGGTAGTACTGGATTACAACCATGAATCCATGAGTACATATAAATAATTACTGAATGAATAAATAAATAAATGGGAGAAGAGATAACTCTCTTGTACAGAAAAAAAAATGCAAATAATTTATGTAGACACTTACCTCTCAAGGAGGTGGAACTTAACTCTCCACCCCTTAAGTATCGGCTGCACTTTCAGTGACTTACTTCCAGAGTGTAGAAAGGTGGAGAAAAAAGCAACTTTACAATGGAGAAATCTGACAAACACTATATTAGCCAGGTGATAAAGGTCAGCATCATCAGTGGTCAACCATGTTGACAGCACATGCCAATGATATGCATGATGACAAGGGCACTTCATCTCTGTGGTCTTTGTCCCAAAAACCCACAACCTGTCAAACCATGATAAAAACCCAAATTGAGGGACATTCTGCAAAATACCTAACTGCTACTCCTTAAAACTGTCAAAGTCATCAAAAACAAAGAAAGTCTGAGAAATTGTAACAGCCAAGAGGAGCCTAAGGAGGCATGACTAACGTGGTATCCTCCAAGAAGGATCTGGGAACAGAAAAAGAACATCTGGGGAAAACAAATGAAATAGGAATGAAGTACCAAGTTTAGTTAATAATAATGACACTAATATCATAGTGGCATTAGTTGTGATAAATGTACACAGTAATGTAAGATTTAACAAAAGGGGAAACTGGGCATAGGGGAATTCTCTGTACCTATTTTTGCAACTGTCTCTAATCTAAAACGATTCTAAAATTAAAACTTTATTTAAAAATTAATTACACCACACTATACGAAACAATTCGATGACAATGCTGAATAAATGTGCTGTCTAGGTATAAGAGACTAAGAGCCAAAACTAAATAAAAAATGTAAAATTAATTATAAAATTAAGCAATTCTTTATAAAAAAAACATTGATAATTATGGCTGTGAACAATTTCTAAATGGCAGGTTGAGGAAATGCCATTTAAAACAGTGACTCCCAAAACTGTCATGTGCATCAGAATTCCCAATCTTCCTGTTAAAAATACAGATTTCAGTGTCTTCCACTAGAAATTCTGCTCAGAAAATACGGAATAGGGCTTGGAAATACTTATTTTAACAATCATTATAGAAATTTTTGATCTATGGTCCAGTGCCATAAGAGTCTCAGCAACTGTCATAAATAGTGCATTTTGTTCCCATTTAAATGGCAAATTCTACTTCTAAATCCTTATGGAAAAGTTACCATTTCTTACCCAGGAGCGGGATGAAGAAGCATAACCTAAAAATGCTGATTAATAGGTCAGCATGATGGAAGACCACATGTGCAGTGTTTTTCATAATGTGGTATACAAAAGACTTCAGGAGGCACATGTATAGTGTAAGTCATTTATTATTACAGTTATTTTCTGTTTATGACAAAGTTATTTAGGTTTTCCATATTTGCCATCATGATAAAATTTCCTTTTAAAACAAATTTGACTTCTTTAAAAGAGACTGAATTTAGAGTAAGGAAATAATAGGATAGGTGGTACAAGGACATAGCAAAAATTATGAGTATGTCACACATATGATGGAAGAGTAAGAAACACTGCATCATTCCCTTTTGATAAAAAGCTGAAAGAGACAGATGAATGAAGATTCAAAATTAAGTCAATGGTCAAAACCATTAACTTAATAAAATAACATTAACTTAATAAAATAACATTAAACAGAAATATAATTTATATTTATGATTTTAATCAACCCTATAATTTGTTATTCAGTAATAAACAATTTTCATTGTAACAGTTTAATTGCTATCATTAGGTACTGAGCACTGATCATCTGCCAGGCACTATGCTAAATATCACACACAATCTCATTTAACCTTTAGCAGAACTTTACGGAGCCACTTTAGGGAAGGATCCTTTGTCCAGGAGGCCAATTCTTGTTGATTATAAGAGGTGCTATGTTACATACTAGATATCCGAGTACTTTGCAAACACTATCGCACTGAACCTTCCCAAGGATCCCTACAGGTACTGGCACAATTCCTAGGTCACAGAACACAGAACAGGGATAAGGGTTGCTGAGGTTAACTCCACTGCTCAGCTTGAAAGCACCTGGGCCAGAAATGGAATCCTGATGGAACTGCAAGGCCCAAGCTGCCCCCATCTTCTCTGGAGCACTCACTGCTAGCTCAATGTGACAGTTTGGCCCTCTCAGGAGCAGATATGATTACTCCTCCTGTGCGACGAGGTCCCCACCAGCTGGAGAAATAGCATGGGGGATAGGAATAAAAGATAGACTAGCAGTTCAGACAGCTGGTTTTCTCGTAAACTCCAGGCCTTACATCTTTGTAAGTTTTGGTCATCTTTGGTGAGTGGTTAACTCTAAGTCTAAATTTCTTCACCTATAAATTACAGGTGTTAGCCTGGATAATATACTAAGTCTAAATCAGGCCTGGGGAAACCTAGCTTGGCTACAACTTAACAGAAAAATTGAGGCTTTTGCCTGGTCTGATTCCTGCATGTTGAATACAAAGTCTAACTCCAAACGTCGCTCCTTCAGATAGCTACTTACCTCCCCTTCCAAGTGTAAGAATTATACTCTGCCCCCAGGAACACCAATTTACAGCACCTCTAACACAGAGTACTCATCAGATCAGGCAGTGTCTCAGCCCGTTTCACGTGAGCCTGTGTATATTTACATTTAAATAGTATAAAACGACCCCTTAGAGGGACAGAAAAAGAGACTTTTTAAACTAGAGAACATTAATTTTGAATTAACAATTTTTTTCCACTGAGAATACAATTTTGTTTAAAGATGAGATAGAAAAACGTATAAATTTTTTAATGTACATTATTTTCTTTTATTCGCTTTTGGTTTTTTGTTCCTTGGGTCCTTTATTCTAATAATTTTATTTATTTATTTACAGTTGAAAATACACATTAATTGTTTCATACCTCACTGTGTGTGCCTGTGTATCAAATTATGCCAGGAGTTGAGGAAAAAATGCATTACTGAACAAGAGAATCAACACCCCTGCCCTCGTGGAGTTTTCAGTCTATAGAGAGAACTAGATATTTAGCATAGAATTATACACACAAGAGTATTTAAAGTATAGTTATGAATTATGCTACAAAGGAAGATTACAGGGAAGAGGGTGCTAGAACAAAGCATACCAGCAGACAGGACCTAACGTGGAGAATCAGTAGAATGATAACAAAGAAGGCTTCTCTGAAGAAGGAACATTTCAAATGAGATGTAAAAGCTCCGAAGGCATTGCCCACAGGAGAGGGGTAAGTGCTAAGACAGAAGGAACAGCATGTGCAAAGGATCTGAGACAGAAGAGAGCATGGCTCATTTGAGAAAGGGAAAGAATGTCATCATGACCAGGGCGGGTGGGCACAGAGGGAACCAGAGCACCCGAAGTAGCAGGCAGTGGGCAGACTGTGCTATGCCTTTGATCCTAGTAGAAATGTGTGACCACTGATGATCAGTCAGTAGGAGAGGGACGTGAGTTAACCTATCTTTCCCTTCAAAGCATTTACCATAACCTTTCGCTCATACACAGGCATACAGATACACACAAGTTTCTAACACCACTTTGATTTTTTTCCCACACGAGGTTTCTCAACTATTTAAAGTCTGCCTAAATAGGTATTCTGTCTATACTATTTCAACAAGCAAGACCAAATCACCTGCTGGTAGCCAACAGAGGAAAAAGAATTGCTCACTTGAGAGGAACAATGCCTTTAGTTAGGAATTATGAACTCCTTAAAAATGGCAAGTTAACATCTAAAGGCCCCATGTATTCCATATAAACACCACATATAGTTTCGGAAATGTCTCACAATATATTAAATGCACCATGTACAAAATATAAAGAATGTTAAAAAAATAGTTAAGTATCAAAGCTGTATTACTTTTATCTCACTCATGGAAACTATGAATCCCCTGAAACTGCAAGTAAATTTTTATTATGTGCATGTATGCATTCTTCTGAGTACAGTCCATAGTTTTCATTAGATTCTTAAATGCAGTCCATGACCCAAAAAGGGTTAAAAGGCACTAGACCTAGATAATATTTATCACACAGTTAGCAAGGTTCTCTTTTCAAAATATCTCATCCTGAAATATATTAGACACTCAAAAGATAAAGGTGTCAGATGCATAACTAATTCAAAACCAATGCTCAAGCTACAAGGTGGCTGCCACACTAGCCAAAAACAGAGACATCCCCTACCTACCCACCCACATACACAAGATTTACACAAAACTGACTTTTAAAAATCATATATATGTCAAGAAGCTCACCAAACAAAATGATTTTCAATCCTTTATGACACAGTTGTTTTAAGTTTGGAATGACACTGTCCTCCACATACTTTATAAAAATGGTCAATTTAACTAACATTTAATTTAGTAACATGGTTAACTTAAGAACAATAGAAAGGTCTTTCAATGGTTCATAATCAAGGCTATGACTAACTGCATTAAAAATGTCTTTTGAAAGATTTTTTTTTTTTTGAGACAGAGTCTTGCTCCGTTGCCCAGATTCAAGTGAGCCTCCTGCCTCAGCCTCCCAAGTAGCTGAGACTACAGGCACACACCACCACGCCCAGCTGACTTTTCCTTTTTTTGTAAAGATGGGGTCTCACTCTTGCTCAGGCTGGTCTCAAACTCCTGACCACAAGCAATCCTCCCACCTCAGCCTTCCAGAGTGCTAGGATTATAGGCGTGAGCCACCGTGCCTAACCTGAAAGAAAAAGATTTTAAGCAAATATAGAAGAAACCAATTTGGTGAAAGAAAGAAAGGAAGACTGTTTCCATAATATAATACCAGAGGTGTGAAAGAAGAAGAAAAAAACATTTTAAGAACGAAGTTATTTATAAGACTGACAACAAAGGTAAAAACTATGAAAGAACAAGAGATTTAAGCAGTGATTTTTTTCCAGGGATAGGTTGCATTTGTGTTTATCCTGCTTGGGGCTCACTGAGCTTTTTGAATTCATGGTTTTATAGTGTTTATCAAATTTGAAGCACATACAGCTATTATTTCTTAAAATATTTTTTTTTCAGTTCTCCTCTCTCTCTACTTTCTAGAACTCAATTATACCTAGCATCTACTCTGTTGATACCTTATTCAGTGTATTTGTCATTTCAGATATTGTAATTTTTATCTTCAGAAGTGCCATTTGGATCTTTTTTATATCTTTTATTTTTCTCCACTATTCATATTTTCCTTGAAATACTTGAGCATAATTATAATTAACAACTCTATCTGCTATTTCCATCATTTTCTACATTTCTGGAATGGTTACTGATTTTTCTCCTGGTTAAAATAAAATTTTTCTCCTGGTCATATCTTCCCACTTACTGGCATTGTTAAGTAGATAGCAAGAGATTCCAGATCTCCTAGGGATGAAGGTGGGTGTCTTGCCTTGGTGCAATTGCCCCACCTGGGAAGAAGGACAGGGGTGGGCCCCAGGCCCCCATCTTGGCCCTGCCCCACCTTAATCCTGTCCTGAGTAACTGCCATACCTGGGGTAGGAGAGAAACACCCTACAAATCTGCCAATCAGACCTGCGCACACAAACTGCAAAAGAATGCAGAGGATTCTCTAGCCCATGGGCCAAGCAGCATAGGTACAATAGAGTCCAGAAAGTAACCTAGAACCACGCACATGCATAGTAAGACTCGGGTCATGCAACTCCCAATTGTCCAATCAAAGTGGTTCCATGGTGACATCTGAACCATGGGGAGATCCCTATCCGGACAACATAAAACAAGACCCAGGCCATAACCAAACTCTCTTTTTTCTGCTACAACAAGGGGTCCAGTCGTCATCTGTGGTGTATGTTTTTGTTCTGTAAACCTACATCTTGCTCTTGCTCTATAATCCTATCTTGCTCCCCGCTCCCCATCAATAAATCTCACCTCATGTTTGCCTTATTTTGGCGTGTCTGGTCATTCTTCTGCCATGAGCGTGCCAAGAACCAAGAACACACAATGAGACTAAACCAGTCAGCATGTCTGGTAATTTTTGACTGGATGTAGGACATTATGAATTTATGTTGTTATCTGGATTTGCTGCCTTCCTTTAAAAAGGATTAGGCTTTGTTTTTCTATAGGCTGTTAAATTATTTCCAATTCCTTTTTATCCTTTCAAGACTTGTTTTCAAACTTGCTTAAGGTTAATTCCATAGAAGTCTTTAGGAATAGTTTAGCCCCACTGCAAAGCTATGAATTTTCCATCTTTGCTGATAATGTCCGGAATGATCAATTCAACAAAGACTTTCCACTTTGACCAAGGCACTCAAATGCCTCCCAGCCCTGCGTGAGCTCTGGGAGCCTTTCAGCTCACAGCTCCTCAGAGGTTCTTTGCCTCATCTTGCAGAGTTTCTACCTTACACAGTGTATCCATTCATCAAAGACTCAAGGGGGCCTTACATAGATTGCTGGAGATCTTTTTCTATATTGCTCCTTCCTTTCCAGAACTCTATCCTCAACCTCCAACTGCCTCACCCTCTCCAAACTCCAATCTGCCTTCTCCAATCAGCAAGATTACTTTGCTTTGTCTGGGATTCCCCTCCCTGCACCACAGTTTGGAACAGGCTTCCAGGCAGAGAGCCAGGGTAATCATAAGGCTCACCTTATTTGTTCCCCTTGTCTCTGGGATTTTACAATAATGTACAGCCTTTTGTCCAATGTCTGGAAACACTGATCTACATTTAAGTCTATTCAAAATATCATGGGAATAGTTTATTATATATTACTAAAACGCAGTATACTTACACTTTAATTTTAAAAACTGTTGTGTGTATCTTTTACTATTACAATGAAATGATGCACTATCTACTTCATCATACATATAGGAAAAACAACACTTGACTTTCAAAGTGATTAATTCTACAATGTAGCTAAGTATTTTATAAAAGGATTATATAGCAGTTTCTTTATAAAACAAAGGAGAGGGGAAATTTTGTTTAAAAACAAAAATAAATTTAAAAAAAGGCAAAAATCATCTCATTTTGGAGGTTAAAATATTTAGGTAGTCAAATTTAAGCCATTTATTTTATAGCAATTTATCCTCTGGGGCCCTAGTTTCCACAATTTACACAAAAATCACAAAGCTTCTTTGTGGCTCTAACTTTTAAGAAAGAATACAAAAAATCTAAAACTTAGGATTTAACAAAGCTGATACCATTTAAAATACCCAAATAAAAAAATGACATACTTTTCAACTACAGATGGTAAAAGAAGACCAAGAGATAACACTTTCAGCAGTTCCTCACGTGCTTGTCAGAAAAACAGTAAGTAATTCTATTGCTCTAATCCCTATTACCGAGAGAGAAAAATCATTAACAGAATCAAGTATGCCACCAATTTTTTCTGACTTGGCTAGGGTCATCCAAACAAAAATTCTAATATACTGCTTAAGAAGCCACTCGATTTTTGAAAACTTACATTTAATTACGTAAACGTATCCCTCCTCTACAAGAATTAATTTTAACTAATTCTTGTTCTAGTAGTTTGCGGAAAAGTTCCCCAAGAGCTGGTTGTTAAAGAGTCTGGCACCTCCCTCCACCTGCTGTTCACACACCCGCACACAAACAGGAGCAAGCTCTCGCGCGCTATCACTCTCGCTTCCTCTCTGACAGTGTGATTTGCACACACCAGCTCCCTTCTGCCTTCTGCCACAAGTGGAAGCTTCCTGAGGCCCTAATCAGAAACAGATGTTGGCGCCATGCTTCTTGTATAGACTGCAGAACCATGAGCCAAATAAACCTCTTTTTTTGTTATAAATTACCCAGCCTCAGGTATTCCTTTATAGCAACACAAATGGACTAAGACACCCATTAAATGGACTATTATTCAACCATATAAAGGAATGAGGTATGATTTATGCTATGATGAAACTTGAAAACATTATGCTAATTGAAATAAGCCAGTTACAAAAAAAAAAGAAAAACCACATATTATATGATTCAATTTATCAAAAATGTTCAAAATAGTAAATATAGAGACATCAGATTAGCGGTTGCTTAGGACTGGAGGGATAGGGTTTTGTTTTTGCAGGGGGAGGGATAATAGCTAAAGGGTACACGTTTCTATCTGAGGTGGTTAAAATGTTCTAAAATCGACTGTAGTAATGGTTGCACATATCTGTGAATATACTAAAACCATTGATTTGGACACTGTAAATGGGTACGTTATATGGTATATGAATTATATTTCAAGAAAGCTATTTTCAAAAAAATAAGCAAAGGCAAGATCCCTATTCCTATAGTTCTCTTATTCTCCATGTAAATTCCAATTCCAGTTAGAGTACTTTCTGACATCCTAGAGATATGTTTTTTGATAGTCCCAATATATATACTTTAAAATTAGTATAAGCTTTCGACACCCAAATCAAAAAAAGGCAATCTCACCTGTTATTTGTAGAAGAAATTATAAATAGCAATAAATTTGGGAAACTGTAGAGATCTATGCATAATCAAATTAGCTCATTTTAATCACCTATTATTCAAATTCTAGAAAATTAATTTGAAAAAGCATAGCAAACTAACAGGATTTGAAAGGAAGACAATCCTACTTATGTTAAAACAAAGGGAAATGGGGATTTTACAAGTACTACGTTAACCCTCCTTCAAATACGATTCCCAGGAAAAAAACTTTTACCAGGTACATAAGATATAGTACCTGGTGGTGCAAAAAGGAGTAGAAATCTTGCACAGAAGCATAAAAAGAAAGGGCACTCCTATTAGTTCACTAATTCTCAGAAAATGAAAGCATATTGAGTATACAAAGAGGTGTCAAGGTTATTAGAAAAGTGATAACTCATTGGATTAACTTATTCATACCACCAACAGTTACTTATTCAGTGTCTACTATATGCATGGTTACTAGAACAAGACTTACAGTGATATACAAAATACATAAAACCCATATTAAAAGTTCTTTTATAGCTTACAGTATAAAGTATTTTTCCAGAAAACAAGTCTGAAATTATTTCCCTTAATTTTATGTGTTAGTTTCTAGCTTTAAAGAAAAGGAAGAAAATTTAAAAGGAAAGATTTAATGATGTGAATGTTTAAAACTTCAATACATGTTAAAAAAAAAAATTACCTAAGCCATATTAAAAGTTAAACCAAAGAAAGATGTTGCTCTTAATTCATAAATGGCTCATTAAAACTGGCAAGAAAAGCTCTAAGATACCAACAAGAAAATGTGCAACCACCACAAAAATTCACAAATATAAATGGCAATAAAACATGAAAACTATTCCACAAGAAAATGAGGAAACACAAAAAGACAATTCACAAAATAAATTTAAATAGCCAATAAAACATTTAAATGGCAAAAGGTTTCACATATTCTTGTAACCAGACATCCAAATTGACAAGACAGCCCTTTCTGGCCTACGAAATTAGCAAACACTTTCAAGTAATACTCAAAGCTAGAAACAGTATAGTAAGGTAACCACTACATGTAGCCTATACTTCTTTCAATCATTCCAGAAGGAAATTTTTAACAATAGATATTAAAATTCTTAAAATTTTTCAAACTCCTTTCAAATTCTACTTTCAAGAAGTTCTTTCAATAGAGCAGTCAGAAGAACAGACAGATCTGTATACAAATAGGTTCACTGCAATGTAGTCTAGAATAATAACAAACTAGTAATAACTTATATGGTTTTACAGTATAACCACAAAATGGAATGATTTTAAAATGTTGTTTTAGTATTTTTACTAACATGGTAAATGCCTGCAATATGTTCAGATATCATTGCCCACTTCAGCCTAAAGGGACCTCTTCCCATCCCTGTATAATTTATTTGGCAATTAATCATTCTTGTGATCTCTTTTATTGCTGTAATAAAGTATTATTTAAACCTTTCACATCTCTTCACATTTATGTCTAAGGCGATAACACAAAATAGAGTAACAAATATAGATTTGAGACTGGGCTCCAAGTATTCGGTACTAATACATCTATTAAAGCCTCACTTCCCTCATCTGAAAACGTGCACCTAAAAGTTCACTGTAATAATTACATAAAATATGTTACACCACTTATATGATGGCATATAGGTAGATGATAGGTATAAACTTATCATTTCTGTGCCAGACTATGAATTATAAATTTTCAATAACCATACATCTTCTTCTCAACTGGATTGTAAATTCTTCGAAAGCAGGACATGCTTTATTACATGCTTTATTTTTATAATAAAAAGATTATCTGGTTGGAGAGTATGAGACTAATCCCAAGAGCAGTGCCAACTGAAATGACTCCGAAAGAAAAGAGAGGAAAGGGCAACTTACAATACAGGAACCCATCTGTGCAAAGGCATGAAGGTGAGAAAGAATACAAAATGCTCAGGAACTGGGAAGATGTTCAGTGAGTCTCGATTCTAACAGGCAAGGGCTTTGTCAGGACTACATGGCCTGGACCTCAAGCCTAAAAGAGCCTCAAATTTGACTACTGCTGAGCAGCAAATTTATACAGGATGCAAGTGAAGTCTTCTTCACAAACGTGGACTCTAATTGAAATTCATTACTTCCCTAATTCTAGGTAAATCTGAGGGTGGGGAAATCTCCAACTCGGAAAGCTCTCTGGGCTTAATCAAGGGTCTTAGAGGACCTAGTCAGTAAGTAGAGACCATGTCGACTGTATTCACCACTGGGGGCCCCATGGCCTAGCACTAGCACTGCTTGATACATAGCAGGCACTTAAAAATGAGTGAGTCTACAAGGGAAACGGATAAATGGGAGGGGTAGGATGGGCTGAAGCAGTAAGCCACTGCTGACTATGAGTCAGTAAAGTTTTAGTTTTTAAATTTCATTGACCCAGTCAGGCTAATTACTCTCCCTTTTTAGTAATCATTCCTCAATATACACATATTCCTTTTTATTTTCTGTTAAACAGCCCTTAGATATTCAAAGGCCCAAGTAAAACAATAAGGGCTTCCTTTACAAACTAAAAGCACAGTTCTCGGGTTGAAGTTTCATGACAAATGTTTCTGGTGTTTCCAGAAGTACTTTTCCCCAATTTACTTCTGACATTCTCCTTTTTCAGATAAATGAATATAATGAAACAGATACTATATCATTTATTTTTGTTCAAGACATGATATCCAAAATTAAGTATGTGATTGGTAGCGGGATGGGGTTGAAAGGCAACCAATACAAGGCCGCCATCATTTTACTTTGCCAAGCAAAGACTTTAAACATATATAAAATCTACTGCCACCACTGTTTCCAAAAGAAAACACAATTTAATCCTGGAAAATAAATTTAATTTTATAGAAAAAAAATCACTACACTGTCATTTTTCAATTTACTGCAGGCTGATAACTTTGTCATCTCTTTGGGAACCTCTGCACTAAAAGCGTCAATTTGGTTTACTCTTCTAGAGAAACTTTCCTTAAAGGTATTTTACTTTAAAATTCTTCATTAGACTTCCCTCTCGTGAGCATACTGGGACAATGAATGCCACATGAAGTGACACAGCATCTTGTTTTCTACCCACCTTCTCTTTCTTCTTTGCAGTCCCTAACTCCGCAACCTCTTTCCACTGTTCTCTTCATTTATCCACTCTCCTTACAAGAACTTCTAGACTTACACACCAGTGAAGTATCTAAAGCAAAAGCTCGAGGTGGCGGTACAGTTCTTACTTTAGTGACTGCCTTATGGTACTGAGGATCATACACTTCAAACATCAAGGAATAAAAGGCATCAAAAAAAGCACAGCCAAAACTATACACACTAAAGATAATCTCAAAGCCTTCAATGAACCCTAACTCAAAATTTCCAGAATTATGAATTCGAAAATTGCATACAGTGCTTTCTATCAGACACCTACATGTGGCAGGATAAAGTCTTCTTTAAATTTTCAAATCAACTTCGTGTTTGAATATTTAGCGAGGGTTAATGACAGTAAATATAGCAAAGTGATTAGTAATCTCATTCTAAACCTAGGCTTAATAATACTGTCAACCTTATCTGCTCTACTTAAAAGAAAATAAAGAGTAGGCAATTGCACAATTAACTTAGATGGGCTAAGAACTAAGTAGGAAAAAGAAATTTAATGGATAAAAATGACTTTTATTTAAACCGAATTTTCTAAGGCAGCCCACTTGGGGGAAAAAACACATATACTGTATTATTTTGACCTAAGAAATGTAAAAGAGACAGCCATTACAATTATAAAATAGAGATAATTTCTAATCAAATACTACTTAAGACTATTTACTATGTAACTATTTTAAGTAGTATTTTAAAAACGGATATCAAAAAATAGTATAAGGATACAATCTTATAAGGCTCCAATACATCCACAAACAAATTTACTCATTCATTTACCAAAAATCCTGAGCCTCTCATGTGGTGGATGGGTACTAGGCACTTCAGGGATAAACAGAATGCCTAAGATGACAGCCACTTTTCTCAAGTAGCTAGTTCACAGACAAGAGAAGAAGACAGATACATGAATAATTTTTAAAATATGAAAGGAAGAAATGTAAATAGATGATTGACATAGCATTCAATCTCACAAATAATTTAAAACTAAGAACTTTTTAACTTATCAAACTGGCAAAGGCTTAAAAATTATAATTGTAATGGCAAAAATAAATTCTTATTCCTGATGGAAATTGGCACAAATATTCTGAGCATTTGACAATATAAATCAAAGATCTTAAAAAAATGCTCACTCCAAAAGATGGAAACAACCAAAGTGTCTATCAACGGATGGAAGGATTAACAAAGTGTGGTGTGAGTGTACAACAGCATATTATTCAGCCTTAAATAACAAGGAAACTCTGACACATGCTATAACATAGAAGTACCTTAAGGAAATTATGCTAAATGAAATAAGCCAGTCACGAAAAGACAAATACTGTATGATTCCACTTATAGTGAGGTGCCTAGAGCAGTGAAGTTCAGAGAGACTACGAAGTAGAACAGTGGTTACGGGGGCATGGGGAGTTACTGTTTAATGGATATAGAGTTTAAGTTTTGCAAGATAAAAAGAGTTCTGGAGATTAGCTGCACAACAATGTGAATGAATGTATTTGACACTACTGAACTATACACTTAAAAACGGTTAAGAAGGGCTGAGCATGGTGGCTCATGTCTCTAATCCCGGCACTTTGGGAGGCCAAGGCAGAAGGAATGCGTAAGCCAGGAGTTCAAGACCAGCCTGGGTAGCACAGCGAGACCTGGTCTCTGTAAAAATTTAAAAATTAGCCGGGCATGCTGGTACATGACTATAGTCCCAGCTATTCAGGAGGCTGAGGCAGGAGGATCACTTGAACCCAGGAGTGGGAGGGTGCAGTGAGCCACGCCACTGCATTCTAGCCCAGGTGACAGAGCAGGACACTTGTCTCTCAAAAAAAAAAAGTTAAGATGGTTTAAAAAAAAATTGAATACACTTTTACACAATGGAATATCTGACAGTAACAAGAATATAAGACCCACTGCTACCCAAAACAACACAGATGAACCTCACAAGCACCATGCTGAGTGACAGAAGCTGATATAAAATACCAGTAAATGTGAGGATAACGTGGAAGGGGAGAGCAGTATGTGTAGGGGGGCAAGGAGAGATTTTTCTAGGATACGGCTCATTTCTATTTCTTCACATAGGTGAACTTTAGAAGGCTGTATTCACTTTCGGACAATTCATCAGACTATACATTTAGTATGTACACATGTCTGTGTTATATAACAATAAATATTATACAAAAATTTAAACAAAAAAAGGGAACCTATGAGGTCCTGCAAAACCTAGTCAACTGTCCCCTTTATCTCTGTATTATGACATTCTGTCAATAGCTACAGAGGTGCCCCTATTATTAACATACAAAAATTCAATATGTAAAATTCTGAAAGAATAAAACAGATAACTTTAAAATATACATTTTATACACACACACACACACACACACACACACACACTCTTTGATATAGCAACTACATTTCCAGGATTTTATTCTAATAAAACATCTGGAATAGACATAAAGATTGAGCTAAAAACAATGATTTTAAAATTGTTGTTTATATAGCAAAAGAAATAGAAACATCCTAAAAGTCCAACAGAAGACTGGTTAAATTAATATCACAAACAGCTTCCTAGAAGAGAAACATCAGAAAACACTCAGTAGGCGTCAGTACACAGTTGCTACACAAGAGAGGTTCCTACTAGTAGACTGAGGTTATGCCAAATATTATGTAATAAAAATCACTGCATCCCATTTTCCACTCTATCCCACTTTCTGCCTTCCTACTTTCTTTCTACTCTGTAAATTTACCAGGATTTCATGGAAGAAACCAGCAGCTTTCCATTACCATGTTTATCACATTAAAAGTTTAATTAAAAGCAAGAGTCAAGGCCATATTTCGCTGATTTTAAAACACATTTTTTTCCACATCTTAGTACCTCTGATAGTTCACTACATGCTACGAAAGACATAAAACAGTATTATGTCGTAGTTTCATTGCAGTGGTTCTTCCTTAGTGATATATAAAATTATAGTGCATCTTATAACTGATGGCATTTTATATTTGATGAAATATTACTCTCTAAAAGCTCAATGTCAAGAAGCTAAGTATGACTACTAGAAATGAAGTCTATTCAAGAGCAGAAGCACCAAATATGAACCAAAGCATTTTTTTAAAAAAGAGAAAACTTTCTTTCATAGATTTTCAGAGACTATAAAGAATTGTGTCTAAGTATTTATAATTAAATGAACTATTTCAAACTATTTGATACAAATGAAAATATTCAATGTTGTAAAGAACAGAGTGGGCTGGGCACCAACAATCACTTCTGACAGCTGTTGAATTTTATTTGAACCCTGTGCTCCTTAAGAGGAGCAACGGGTAAGAAACACCCCCTACCCTCTTGTATCCCAAGAAATGGCTAACCTCAAAGGACCTCCATGTCTTTGTATGTTCTGAAATAAGACCCACCTCTATCTTCCTCAATGATTCCCATGATTTATAAAACCCCAAGTTTACTTCTTTCTTGAAACGCTCCTCATTAATGAACATTTCTCCTCATTGCAATAGCCAGAATAAAATCATCTCCTTAACTGTCCAGACCGCTTTGCTTTTCCCATTTTGAAGCCAGGACTCAGAGAGGCACAGAATTAAGACCTTGTCTTCAGATCCCTGTTGACTCAACCCAGGTTTACAGGGCCTCTGGGATCCTCTGTGCCCTGTCCCTGACCTGTGACCCAAGGACCCAACCGTGAGTCTGAGTCTTAGTCCTATGGTTTGGCCCTTGGCTATCAGGAACAGATTAAGGTCAGTTTGATTCTTTTTGAGATCTGCTTTATTTCTGTTGCTGGTTTCATGGTTTTTCCATCTCTACAAACAAATTAATGGATTATAGGGATCCTGTCTCTAGAGAAAGATGACAGAGAAGATGTTTTGTTAGTTTTTTTTCTGTTTGTCTAGCTATTTTGAGCTAAATTTCGCACCAAGAAGTGGCTCTCTGAACTACTGAATTTTATATTTGTATTTATGCTTGATTCATGGCTAAAATTTTAAAATTGAATATATAGGCTTTCTGTGTTATGTTTATAACTCAGAAAAACCTTTACTTCTCACTGTGTGTGTGTTTGTGTGTGTGTGTGTGTATTTTTCACCTCTAGATGGTATTACCAAATTGGATTACAAAATCTCTTAAAGGAATTCTATTCTGACTGGCTTACAGATAAATAAGTATAGTTGTCTTTTGATGTCCGCAGGAGATTGGTTCCCGGATCCCGTGAAAAACAAGATCCTGGATGTTCAAGTCCTTGATACAAAATGACGTAATTTCTTTAATTTGAATCTAGCATCTTCTAGGCCAGTTTTTCATTTGGAAAACCTTCTAGGCTAGGTTTTCAAATAGAGGTTCTCACCACTTACCTGTGGGATTTTATTAATACAGACAGATGTTTAGGACATATTCCAGACTTACAGAATCTCTTTACTTGATATTCTTGATATATTCTTGGTATATTCTAAACTATATGCTTGGTATATTCTTGGTATATACCAGGACTATCATAAATTATAATTGGATATTTTTTCCTCAGTAAAGATTGTTTCCATTTTTATAAATTAGATGCAATATCCCCTCTTTCTTAAAAACAGAGTTAATCATTATGTTTGTTAATATTTTGGTGAAAAAATTTTGGACATTTATTGTTTTGCATGTCATAGAAACAACCAAATATCTTTATCAATTATTTTATTCTTGTAATGAATCCTCATTAGATCTTTCACTTTTTAAAATTATCAGTAATAAATTAACCACAACCACTTTGTCATCTACAGATAGGTTTTTGTTTAACTCTACTGCCTCCCTGACAGCACTTACAACCAGCTACAGGCCAGAGTGCTTGTCTCCAACAAGGCAGGGCAATCTTAGGGCCTGTGGAAAAGGACTATGCCAGACACTTTTGAGTAAAGACTGCTGATGGCATGTTTAAACGACTTTGAGAAGATACCAGTGGACTGTGTCAGGCTTCCTAGAACTCTAATCAAGACGATGGATTCATGAGAATGCTTCCCTGAAGATTAAGTGGAATTAGAAATTATCTAGGACTGAAAGAATGAGGAATGTCTGTGGGTTTTGTTTGAATACTGTTGTTGTTATTAATGTTTTATTTTCTGGATATGTAAAGAATCCCTTTCTCTTAAGCTATCTATAACTCATTACAATTTAGTAGACTATGTTTGTATAACTAAAATAGTCACCATTAACAATTTTGTAACTAAATTGTCCAGGGCAGTTTGTCTTTCACATTGGTATGAAGTTAACTTAGTACTTTTCTAGAAAGAAATGTAGCAACACATCTTAAGTGCCTTAAAACTCTTAAATATCTTATGACCTAGGAATCTATCCTAAAGAAATAAACTAAAATACTGAAAAGTTTACAAAAATATTTTTGTCAAGTCATTAATTATAAGTGGAATCATGTATGCTACAACCTGTTCTAAATATGTTATCAAATAATTCAAGCAATTAAATTATGAGAGGAATAGTTTGTCATTGTTTATCATAGGAAAACGCTCATGAGTTTGTAAAGATAAACTCCAAAAAAAATGTACACACACACAGATAAAGCCCAGAAAAGAAATATGCCAAAATGTTAATGGTGACTATTTTCAGATAGTAGGATTAGAATTGGTTATTTTCTTCTTTATACTTTACATATTTTTCCATAATGGACACGTGTTGCTTTTATAATCACAGAGATTTCTAACTGTTAGTTTTATTAAGTGAACATATTTCATTCACTTTTCTGAGGCAGCAGCTAGATCTGAAAAATATTACTCTTGAATATAGTGCAAACATTTAAAAAATGAAAAGAGTATTAATCCAAGTTATAAAGACACATCAAGTTAAATAAACTAAAAAAAACTACCAAAGAAGGCTGGGCGCGGTGGCTCACGCCTGTAATCCTAGCTCTCTGGGAGGCCGAGGCGGGCAGATTGTTTGAGCTCAGGAGTTCGAGACCAGCCTGAGCAAGAGCGAGACCCCGTCTCTACTAAAAATAGAAAGAAATTAATTGGACAACTAAAAAAATATATAGAAAAAATTAGCCGGGCATGGTGGCGCATGCCTGTAGTCCCAGCTACTCGGGAGGCTGAGGCAGAAGGATCGCTTGAGCCCAGGAGTTTGAGGTTGCTGTGAGCTAGGCTGACGCCATGGCACTCACTCTAGCCAGGGCAAGAGAGTGAGACTCTGTCTCAAAAAAAAAAAAAAAAAAAACTACCAAAGAAAGAGAAAGCTGTGCCTACTGACCTAAACAAGTCACTTAATCAGTAGTGTTACACTTCTGATTTTAGTAGCATGATTTATGACTTTCCAAGGCAGAATTCCAAAAACCTGTAGGAATAACATGCAAAATAGACCGCAATTAAAGCAAAAGAGGGAATTTGGAAAAGCTGAGTCCCAAAAACCTTTTCTCATTTCTATGGCTTCTGCAGACAATGAAAAAAAAATGTTTCTTGAATACTGGAGATCATTGTAGCAATTTTTAAAAGTATCTAGCTTCAATGCATATTTAATGACTTTTTAAGAAAATTACCACAGGACTTCCCTCCTTTTCACTTTAAACCAAAAAAATAGTAAGAAAAGGGAAATGTAACAAGGACAGCTAATTCTGAGCACTTACTATATAAGAGGTATTATTTCATTTAATTTTAATAGCAAGCTAAGTGCTATTATTTTTACTTCAAATGAGGAAACAGACTAAGAGAGGTTCAATAACTTAAATCAGAACCAAAATCATACACTTAATAACGTAAATCAATAACCAGAATCACACGCTAGTGACAACAAGGTAACATTCAAAGCCTGTCTAATACCAAAACCCGTGCTCTAACCAACATATTCACTACCTCCTGCATCCAGCAAGTATGGGCAAAGAACCTACTAACTGTTAGGCACTGTGCCAGGAATTGGGATATCATGGTGTTTACTGAAGGCAAAGACAATAAATATGTGCACAAATACATAATGGCAAATGGTGGCATGCGCTATGGGGCAAAACTACAAGGGCTCTTAGGACACATAACAGAAGGACCTAATTTAATCTAGGGGAAGGAGGAAGATGTCAAAGTTGACCCTAAAAGTAAGCAATGCTTGAGAGAAGATGTGAAGTGAAACTGCTGTAACTTAACCTTATACATGACATATATAGGTACATATATGGCATATGTATCATACACATATCATTCATACATGAGATATATACATCAAGTATATATGTATATATCAAGAATGAGTTCCCTTTTTTTCTTATGGACTGCTCTATGTAAAAACTTTAACTACAGCCCAGCGTTTTAGAGAAAAATGAATAAATTACCTAAGGGACTCACATATTCCAACCCCAATTTTAACTCTAAAATTAATACAGAATTTTAAACTGATCTTTACAATTCCTGTATTTTAAGAATATGCAACCAAGAGAACAACCTTAAGAGACAAGGATAAATGCATCCTTACTTCTTGCCTTCAGGTAATAATACTACTTTCAAGGAAAAGTATCCAGTGCCGAGCTTTTCACAATTCCATTTGATCATTTAGTGGATAAATACTGTAACTTGTTCTCCTGACTCAGTCTCACGAGACAAGGTACAAAGTATAATAGCATCTTTTTTATTTTTGGTAGAGCCATCTTTTTCAAACCGAGGGTCACAACCCATTTATGGTTAATGAAATCAATTTAGAGGTCATGATAAACCTTTTTTAAATAGAGCAGAATAAAAATTATTGGAGTGTATCATATATTGCAAAGTTAAACGCTGTTTCATGAATTTTTTGTTTCAATTATACAGCATACATACTCTTGTAAAATACACTTCTTACTGTAGATCACAATCACCACAGTTTCAAAACCACTATCCCAGACAGAAATTAGAATCTTACTGTCTGTTAGATCTAAAGACTGAGCACTGAAAAGAATAACATATATAAAAAGGTTTGAGCATTGGCTCTTCCTTATTCCGTGAACAAGAAATAAAGTCTGATGCCAAAACAAACTGTGTACAATGAGTTTTGGGGAGATTTCATACTTTTTCTTAGCATTTTTTCTTCTGAAAATGAATCTTTCACTTCTGCTCGATCTATAAAGTCTAAATAATCCAGAAAACAAGCATTCCACAGCTGCCGAGTAACTGTTCATGCGGGCTTGAGCTGAAGCTGGGCTAGGTAAGTCAAGTAGCAGAACACCACCTCTGGCTTTGGACCTTAACCAGGGTAGCTCAGCTTAGGCAAGGGCAGCAAGGGCCCGCACACCTGTGCCCTCAGCCCAGCCCGAGGGAAGCTTCGGCCTCGCCAGGCAGGTGTCCTGTCTCTAAAATGAGAGGCATGAGGGTAGGGAACCTGTAGCCGTGGGGCCACATGTGGCCTTCTAGATCCTCGAGTGTGGCCTTTTGACTGAATCCAAATTTTAAAGAACAAGTCTTTTTAATAAAGGGATTTGTTCTATGAAGTTTGGATTTGATCAAGGGGCCACTCTTGGGGATCTGGAGGGCTACATGTGGCCTTGAAGCCACAGGTTCCCCACAAAATGAACATTAAGAGTCCTACTACCCATAAGACTTGCATTAGCAAATGCTTACTTCCTTATCTAAGACCTAAATACTTTCACATTCAACAAACTCCAAAATTTTTGTGAGAAAACCAAGTTATACCTGTATTTTTATGTTCCTACATAAAGACTTTGGGATTTTAAATGAAATTAATCTTACTCAAATTTTCTTCCAAAATTTCCCCACTGAAAGATTAAAAAGGTTGCCAATTTCTATTAATTTGACATTTCTAAAGCAGCTGTCCTCTAACAAGCCTTATTCAGAAAGTTCTACAATTCAGCAGTATCGTCAAATAGCTTGCTCTAATGCAAAAAAGCTTCCACTGAAAACATCAAATCTGATGAGCTTTAAAACTTAGTATCTGCTTTTCTCCACAGGAGGCTTATTTCTTCTGAAATAATGCCGAATGAAATCCATTGATGAAATGCTTTTGATAGACTGCCTAGTATATTCTTAATAGCTTTCCCTGCTGCTTTATAAACATGTGGCATCCATATGATCCATGAGACTAATACTTCTACTGAAGTCTGCAAAACACAACAAATGAATGTACTTGTAAGTCAAAAACAAATCTTCATTTTGCCTGTTAGTGAATAAACATTTGTAATAAATATTGTAAAGGCAAATGGCACTCCGTCACACAAGCATGAGGTCTGCAGGGATCTCAGAATGCACCTACCACACCTACTGCCAATGGTATAATGTTCCTTTTAAAATATGGCCATTGAAAATACACCTCTTAAAAGGGGTAAAGCATTTTAACATGACATACATGTTAACAACTCAGTTATAGATTTTAAATAGTTCTATAAATATAAAAGACCATCATAATCCAAGCTGTGTGTCTGTTTTGTTATTGAAGTTATTTCTAACCTACAAATTCTGTTACCCAGGATGAACTAAATAACTAAAGAAAACTAGCTGGACCAGCTTGCTATAGTCAGCTCAGATAGTTCAGATGCCAAAAATAAAATTTATTTAAAATCTGGCAACATATTTTCTTTACATGACATATGGAATCTCATCAATTTCAACTTTAGTAACAATTCAAAGTAAGGAGCCTTAAAATTATAATGTACTAGTTAATAATTTGGGCTCTAAGTTTTTATTTTAAAATAAAAACATGCAATGTGTTCATTATAAAAAATTTTAGGAAAAATTAGTATGTATTCTTTAATTTTTTTTCTATGCCCATACATTTTTTTTAAAATGGGATATCGAGTATTAGTTAAGATTTTAAGAAGCCCAACTTAAAGTATGAGGTTATTAAGTATGAAATGTCTGATTTCCTTAAGTACCAAGTTTGACAGTTGATATCTGTGACATTTCACTTTGACACGTCTGGCTTTATTTTTATTGTGAAGGCACATCCCCAGGCTTTTAAATGCACAGTTTGACGTGTGATTATCTTTCAAATTTTTTTTAGAGCAATCTTTGTGAAACCATGGATAAGTCAAAACTTCGTATTATTTTTGAACGTGAGTTCCATCGTGGAACCAGTGCTGCACGGGCAGCTCGAAATACCAGTAAGTGTTTGGGAAGGACGTGGCTAATGAATACACAGTACATCAATTGTTTGAGAAGTTCCATTCTGGTGATTTTAATCTTGAAAATGAGCCATATGGGCGACCTAAGACCAAGATGGATAATGACGAGCTAGAAGCTGTAGCAGAAGTGAATCCAGCTCAACCTACGTTTGAATTAGCGGCAAGGTTTGACGTTACTATTCCAACAATATTGGGGCATTTGAAACAAATCAGCAAAGTAAAGAAGCTGGATAGATGGGTTCCACATGAATTAAACGAGCATCAGAAATAGTCTGAAGCATGCCTTTCTTTGCTGTCACGACATAAAGCGAATCGTTTCTATACTGTATTGTTACATGTGATGAAAAAAGGATTCTTTTGGACAATCACAAGCATTTTGCACAAAGGTTGGATAAAGATGAAGTGCTGAAACACAGTCCAAAACTGAATATTCATCAAAAAAAGCGAATGGTGTCTGTCTGGTGGGCCAGCGCTGGTATTATCCACTAACAGCTTCATGAAACCTGGTCAATCTATTACACTGGATGTCTACTACAATCAATTGGACAAAATGAAGAGGATGCTTGCGATTAGGCAGCTGAGACTGGTCAATAGAGACAGGCCAATCCTCTTGCAAGACAACGCTTGACCACATGTCGCCCAAACAACTCTGCTCAAACTACCAAGGCTGGACTTGGAAACTCTCTGTCATCCACTGTCTTCACCAGACCTTGCACCAACTAACACTTCTTCCAGCCTTTGGACCACTTCTTGCAAGGAAAAATACTCAATTCTCAACAAGCCGTGGAAACGCCTTTCGCGATTTCATCGCCACTTGCTCTCCAGGCTTCTTCACTGCTGGTATAAACAAGTTACTGTCAAGATGGCAAAACTGTGTAGATAGTTTAATACAGCGGTCCCCAACCTTTTTGGCACTGGGGACCATTTTCATGGAAGACAATTTTTCTATGGACTGTGGGGGGGAGGGTGGGGGATGGTTTTGGGATGATTCAAGAGCATCATATTTATTGTGCACTTTATTTCTATTATTATTATATTGTAACATATAATGAAATAATTATATAACTCACCATAGGTTGGGGACCCGTGGTTTAGGCGCATATGTTAATTGCACTGCTTCTTGTTTGAGCTATAATAAATTAAACTTTTGATTCAAAATCAGACATTTCATATTTAATGACCTAATAATGTTTTAAGCACAAATTGAGAATCTATTAGTTCACATATCAAGAGGGAAAAAAAGGATGAATCTAGCATAAAGGGCAACTGGCCATAGACCTCTTTCAGCATCTCTGCTTTTCTCATCACTGTTTGAGACCAAGCTACTTCCCTGCGAGATTGACCACAGCTTCAGGGAGCTATCTCTAGGCTCATGACTTCACAGTATGTATTTCACTTATGAAAATAAGCATTTGTCTCACCCAGCTCCAATTTTAAAAATCCCAGGGAAGAACCCTAATGGCTGTTTTCTCTTTAAAGAAACTATTTCCAAATGTCCATCCCTACAGACAGGAGTCTGTGAGAAGAGCACAGCTCCAATTTGAACCACCCATGTAAGCTAGAGTTAAGAGAAGGATTCCCCCAAATGAAGGAGAGGGAAGAAACGGGGGTAGGACGGAGCTAGTGGAGAAATATGTATGAGCTGAGAGTCACCTCAAATTTTGGCCACCAACTTCTGCAAATACCGTTGTATAATCTGCTTTTTTCATTGAACACAGTGGTACGTATGTATATAACAGAAGTACTTAAGAAGCTTTTTGAAAGTAGATATTCAGGTCCTACCCAAAAGGACTTGTATCATGAACATTTTCCCGTCACTAAATAGTCTTTACAGTTTTTAACAGCTCTACAGAATTCTGATGTAGCTCTAAGTTTTTTAATTTTATGACTTATATCCAGAAAAACCACATGCCATCATGATCCTTTTTGAACATAATACTCAAGAAGAATTGTATGAAAGCACCAACCACTGACATCTTTGCCACACCTTTTTCAGAAACTATGCCAAAGGAGGTGGGAGAGATTATGGGAAGGGTGGACACAATAGGTGATCCTCTGATACTCACCATTAGTAAAAATCTGAGGGTTTTTTTTTTTTTAAACAAATGTCTTTAAGGGACAAGAATATAATATAACCCAAATTAAAGCAGCAAAAGCAAGGTTTGTCATAAATCTAATTAAAGACTGAAGATTAAAAACACACACACCATAACCCAACCAACTGAGGGAAGTTTGTGACAAGAGGAAAGAAGCAGCCTGTGTGAAGCCTAGAAAATAAAATCCTCAGAGTAAGACTTTGTTACACTGCCTTTCATACCAGAAACAAGGGTGCGCCTGACAGGGATGCAAGCCAACTTCGCCGGTCTGCTAACATCGGTCACTAAGATCACTCAACTCACTTCTCCTGCTAATGTCATGCTTACCAATCAATCTCTTAATTATACTTTGGCTTTCTACAGACAAGAGCATACACTGACTAACTAGGGGTACAAAGTTGAGTATCTGTGCCTGAGAAGCTGAAGCACCGTGAGTGCCTGGACCTTGATTATCCTGCCAAGGTAATGCCAGCTTATAAAGACGTGCAGAGTCATTAACCAATCTCCTGTTCTGACAGTGTTTCCATTTTCTCTTTAAAGAAACTATTTCCAATAGCCTTACTGACAGGCAACATTAAAGAGTCTTTAAACAATACATACCACCTGGTCAAATGAGAGGGTTGAGACAACAGAATGCTATGAGTAAAAAGATAATCATTGAGGAATGAGGAATTATTAAGTAACAGGAAGTTATTAACGAAAATGTATCCACTGAGCAGTAAGACCTTTATATCCCTATATTTCAGTAGAGCTCAGAACAAGATTTGCAGGACACCAAGAGAGCACATGTGAAGGAAGGAGAGCAACTTCTAACAACATGACAGACAACTGAAGGGAACCACAAAGTTTTCTTGAGAGTTGAGTTGTCCCCTTTCAAAACATGAAGTTTCTGTCATCACTGGAGCCCTTTCTTACTGCTGCTTGGTGACTCCTCCTCTCTGCCACCCCCACCAATGATATCTATTGTTATAGTGGTCTAAAGGTACGTCCATGACTGATGCTACACCAACAATCTGGAACTTCACAAAAGGCTGACTTCACCAGGGAGAACAGGTGACATGCAATCTCAAGACTGAAACAAGCAGGCTCAAAGTGGGTATTCATTCAAGTCGAGAGAGAGAGATCAAATCGCCTAGAGATGATATTCAAGTACCTTCCTAGTAGCGAAACCCATTTTTTCAAATGAATTTACAAGAACTATATTATATAAAGTAAATAATAAAGTATTGGTTTAAAAAAGTTACTGTTAAATTCATGTAACGTGTACTTACAAGGTCAGCAAGTGAGAACAATGAGGCTATGTTTAACATAAATATATTAATAATAGTTTAAATGAAAGGTTACAGCAGAGAAGAGCACTGTATCACCCTAAATATTCAATTTAGCCTCTTTTTCTAAGTGCCTAGATCCAAGAAATCACAAAGGTACATTGTTCCAAATTAGTTTTAATAGCTCTCCTGGTAATCTCAGGATTCTCCTAAAACTGACCCAGAAGCTTGAAAAAGAAATTATAAGTAATGTTTATTTCAAAGTTTAATCACTAACAATCACAACTGCTCTCCTTATCATGAATTCTTTTCAGAAATAAGGACAAGAGGCATTCACAACTAACAATAAGCAGTAAAACTATAATAGAGTACTATCACCTCTCAACCTGTTTTGTGTTCTTCAATCATTGCATAACTCTCACGTCAGGAGGAAAGCACACACCGAACAGATGTGCTGGGCTGGCTGGCATCTGCCACAGTGGTGCACTTGTGGTACAACTTTGGAAGCCGGCATGTACAGGCCTGAATTCCACAAAAGAACTGTGCATTAATACCTTTCTAATCAATGACACACAGACAACATGACAGGGATGGCAGAGAGAGCCATCTATTCTGGTCTGTGGCAAAACCAGTTAACCTGGTAGCACAAATTACCACATTATTGGTCTCCAATGTTTTAAAAGGTAGCACTCAGCACATTTTGAACATGTATATTGAGCTTCTTTAAAATGGTAAAAGTATTTTAAAAAATTCAATTAAACAACTGGATAACCCCTGCAACATCTTTTACCAAAGATCTACTGTAAGTTTGTCAGAGGTTAGCTCTGTGTATTAAAGACATGGTGACAAGGGCATAAAAAAGAGAAAATAACAGCTTTGTCAAATAATCTGCTTTATTCATTTGCTATTGTAAAATTAACTGTAATGTTGCTAAGAAAACTATTTCTAAGATCTTCTTGTTCCGTACACTGCTGTTCATTTAAAGCTCGATGAAGCCCATTATCCTGACCTATTTTTGTTATAACAAAGACAGAAACATGGCTGAAAAATCAAGGTTTCTTTTTATCACTGCAGAAGCAGTCGTTTTTACAGCGTATTTTCATTTCTCTGCCCTTTTTACTTTTAACTAAGAATGTTCACATCCATTGCTTCCCACAACATTGTTGCATAGAATTGTAACTTTTGATCTGACCATTTGGAGAATGGATTCTTCACGCCGGCTAAGGACATGGACTGTGCAGCCAGACCTTTGGTCATTACCAACTTGTGAAACCTTGGACATTTAACCTGTGTGCCTCAGTTTCCTTATCTGCAAAAGAGAGACAATGATGGGACCTATTTCATAGGGTTGTTGTAAGGATTAAATGAGTTAAGTAAGGGCAATGGCCTATTTTAAGCAATTAATAAGTGTTCACTATTTTTTTATTTTTTAGACAAACCAGCAGATGAGAAATATTCACTATTATTTTTAAAGAGAAACTTAAAGGAGTCAAAATTGCTCAACAACTGAATCCACAAGTTTATATAATAAACTTTCTGACAAAACTTCCAAAATATCAGATGTATTCAAAAGGAACAAAAGGAAGTCTCATTACACCCTGCACCATTACTTAGAGAAGTTGTTCCTTAAAAGTTCACAGAAGTATCTCAGAATTAAGGAAAGTGAAGCAACGACTTTGTACACAGCTTATAAAACAAATTTGTCTGGGCCAACTGGATGATGACAATCAAGAATGTGGTTCCTGTGTTCAGTTCTAAGTACAGCCATGGACTTACAATTTCTTTAAGCAAGAAAAAGAAAGAGGACACTTTACTGCCTTATTCTTAGAACTACAGAGCAAGATGGTTAAGATGCAAGAGCTGTAGAAGTATTTTCAGTGTAGGGGACAGGGGGCAGCAGTTTGCAAGTTTACTCTGGGATGCAAAGGACAAGGAGTAAGAGGACATTCGAACATAGAAACATAAACAGGCACATAAAAAGAGGAAAATTCTTAATTATAGTGAGTTTGTTCTCCCAATTAAAAAATAAAGACATAAAAGTAATTAATAGAGTCAGCATGAGAGAACGCAACAAATGCTTTGTGTACCAAAGTTCCATCTTAGGGCTTCCTGCGGTAGCAAAGTTTTAGACAAATCAATCCTTACTTTATGTGCACGTGCGAGCAACAATCTGCATAATGCTACCATTAAAGGGCAGTAAAAGGTCCTCAGGAAAAGAAAACAACCTGCCTGTCTGCATAGTCTATGTGCAGTTTCTCACTGGAGAGACAGCAGGCATTCTCCGGAGCAGGCAAAAGGAGGGAAGGAGAACGCGAGGATACCGCCAGTGTGCATTTGATTCTCGAGTGTCTCCTTTTCCCGAATGGGGGCGGAGAAGAGGGACCACTTTCGTTCAGTAATGCTGACAGGAATTTCAGCGCGGCCACTCTTCAGAAGCTCGTGGCGGGGGAGGGGGGAGGACCGCACTCTGCTCCCAGCCCCCGCCACGCTCAGGGTGAGCCGGTGAAGCCTGCAGTGAGGCCAGCAGGCTGTGCACTCGAGCGGACCCCTGCGACGCCGCAACCCCGGAGGAGTCGCTCGGCGGACTCGGTCGCGGTTCCCTGGGACCCAGAGATGCACCGCGCCCCTCCCGCCCCAGACCGCAGATCCTGGATGCTTCCCTCCCACCTGGCGGGAAGCAGAGGCCCTCAGACTCCGGCCGAGCTCCGGCCAGGACCCAACCCGCTTTCAGCGAGCAGCCTGCTGCGGCCGCCACACTCACCTCGCAGTGAGGCAGCAGTCGGGCTCGGGCTCTGGTTCCGGCGGCGGCGGCGGCGGCTCCTCCATGGCGGCGGCAGGGGTGACGGCGAAGGCGGGCGGGGGGGCCAGCTCGGCGGCGTCTTCTCTCATCCGTGCACGGAGCTCCGCATGGCCGCGGCGGGCCGTAAGCTGCAGCCTAGTACCGGGGACCGGGGCGCCAAAGTGCGAGAGTGACTCGGCTCCGCCTCCGCCTCTGCCTCTAGCCCGCCGCAGGAGCCGCGCGCGCCGCAGCCATCTTGGAAACGGCGACCGGCTGAGCGCCGGGCTACGGCGGGCGGCAAGGGACAAGCCTCCCAGGGCGGCGGCGGCGGGATCGGACGGGGCGGGGTCGAACGGGGGGCGGGGCGGAGGAGCGCCGGTCCTGGCGCCCGGGTCCCGGAGACCCCGCAGGTGTCAACGCGATTCCGCCCGGCTCCGGGCTCGCCCGCTCGCCTGGTTTCGCTCGCGGCCGTTACTGCGGAGCCCTGTGGTGCGGAACTTGACCGTGCAGCAGGTCGGGCGCGCTCGAGGCTGCCCGGTGGTCATCCGGGAGCGCGCGCGGACCCGCTGGCACCGCAGGAACACGCGGGAGGGGCAGCACGGTCTGGGCTCCGCAGTGGTCGGGAACTTGTGAAGTGCTTTGTAAGCGTGAGCCAGTAGATCACCGCCAGAGGTGCATGCCACCCGCGATCCCGTCTTTCAGAAATGGGGGTAGATGTCACCCAGACGCTCACAGCTCAGATCCCGCGAAAGCGCAGTCCTTCGGCATACTCACATTTTGAGACTTGAAATAAAGTCTCCGGAAACTGAGACCATTAAAGTAACCTTCCTATCAACCAGGCAGGAAAGAACACTACTTTCACCCCATATGACAAGGTTAGATATCGATCTTCCGGAAACTTGGACTACAGTGCTTCTACACTGAAGGAGGAGAAAAGGAAAGAAAAAACAAGTTCTTATTTCAGAATTACAGAAATGCTGTTGAAATTCCAATACATCATTTACTCTTGGAGCTCACTGGGGCTTCACAGTTTTAAGTTGCAAATATTTACAACATTTCCCATGGAGGGAAATCAAGAGTTAAATTGAAAAATAGCATCTTTTAAAATTAAGTACACGCAAATGTGCTGATTTTTAAAACGTGGTTGAGCTTTGATATGTAAAATGTACGTTTGAACAATTTTTGTAAGAAAACTGACCAAGACAGAAAAATTTAAATATGATTACAGGTAGGTCATATGTAAAGGCCAGTTGTGAAATTAGCTATATTCTGCTCAAAGTACTTACAGAAATTTTTCTGTAGTTAAAGAATTGGTTCATTCTATTTTCTTTGTTATGATGGTCTGCATTATGTATATAGCCTGAAAGTGATGAATTTCTGAAACTGACATTCATTTTATGTATTCAACAACAATCATTCAGCAAATACTTATTAAATGCATGTATGTGTCAGGAACTGTACTAGATGCTGGGGATATTGCAGTGAGCAAAAGAGACCAAGTCTTTCCCTTGTAGAGCTAACAGCCTTGTGAGAGAGAAAACAAGTATTCAAAAGCAATGAACTGATTTTCTTAATAAAAACTATATTTTTTTTAAATCACTGATTCATTTCTATTGTGTAAAGAAAGCTCAGCAAAAGTATTTCCCAGCTTTCTATAGTTCTAGTTCTCTACTTAATTTTCCTTCGCAATTTTCTGAGCCAGAACGTGTCTTAGAAATTTTAGAGATTTTAAATGTTAATGAAATAAATCCCTCTCCTCTAAACAGCCCCATACTATGTATTCTTTAGTGTTGGTATTTCAGCTGTGACTACTGACTTCAGCTGATTTGCTGTGCATCTAAATCACAAAACACTCAGCAAATACAAATCAGCATTAGGGAGACTTGTGGCTTGTTTTTTTTAATTTCCACTTAAGGGTACTATTTTAGCAGGAACCAAACAAATTTATACTTAACTAATCAAGTAAGGCATCATGTGCAGAATTGAAGTCAACTGGTACTGAATATTCAATTTAAGTGCAATCACTTTTTGCCCTCACCACCACACTGGGTCCAGGGAAGCTATTTCCCTGGCTGTACCCTCCCCACCTCCGCTGTGTCTCCAGGGCTCCCAACTAGGTCCTCACAGCACTCCCTCCCCCAGATTCCTTTCTACCTTCTCCCCTAGAGTGTATGCTCCCTTATGACAAATGCCACTATTGATTCTTCTGTCATCTGCCTAGCCACCAAGTATCTCTGGTGCCTGCATGGGGTCTGACACATAGTAGGAACTCAGTAAATGTTGTTGCATTCATGAATTAGTTTTTAAAAAACATTAATGAGCTACTATTATAGTTAGATCTTGTCTCCAAATTTTTACTATTGTTTAGCACATTGGCTAGTCTCATTGCGTTTAATCACATTCTTAAGAACAATAACAAAATCTTCAGAGAATTACTTCTCTGAATCCTCAAGACTCAATTTACATAGCTCTTATTGAATTTTTTTTACCTTAAAATGAGTTATAAAAGCTAAAAATGTACCAAAGATCCAGTTTAGCCTTGCTTACCACTAGTTTCAAGCCCTATTTTGACATACAAAAGCAGTTACGTATTCACAAAGTTCTTTCTGTTTTGCCAAAAAACTCAAAAACCTTGGACACATTTACTACCACTATTATTGTCTCAAACCATTGTATATACATCAGTGTAAAGCGCATCATTGTAACACCTTAGCATCTTATCCCGGCTAATGTATTAGCCAATTTTATGGGTTTTGTCACAAGATGATTCAAAAAGAATTTTTGTGCCAAATGATGTTATAAATAGGGTTATGTCCTTGCTATTTTTTTTAAAGCCAAACTTCTAAGGCTATAGTTTTTTTAATTTTTATTAGCTTGGAGCTGCATTTTACTTTACAGTAAGCTCCTCCCTTCCCTGTGGTATACATTAGCTCTCCCCCCCAGATTCCTGTGTGAGGACAGGACAAAGACCTCACGGGCTCTGGCCCTGGGCCTCCCGGTGACTCTTCTTCAGTCCCACCCAGCTCTGCAGAGTCAGAAAAATTGAGAGCACAAGCGTGGCAATCTGCTCGTGACCAGAGGGGGTTGATTCATTTTCACTCCAGCACACACAGGAAAAGGCAGACTCAGTGAAAGAGCCATAAAAAACTCACTCCTAGTGGGGAGAAGCTAAACTAACCATTACTACACACGATTTTTTCCCCATAACGATACAATGACATCTATTTCTACCTACTAGTAAAACACAAAGAAATATTGGATACATACAAAAGATAATTAGTTACCACACTTTTTAAATAGTCCTTGTAACATTATGTCTCATCCTTCTTGGCTGAGTAGTGGGAAGGTAGATAAAAGCTCCACTACTTTTTTTCTGAGAGGTGATTTGTGGATTTTTGTTATTTGCTACGAGGACAAAAATCACCCGTTATTGCAGACATTCTCCTCTGTACAGAGTCTAAATTGAGCCATGGGGGCTCCAAATCACTAAACAAAAGATGAAAAATTGCAAGTTTTTAAAAAATGGTCAGAATAGTGTGTCTTACCCACAGGAATGAAATTAATAAAGGCAAAGGAAGTGGCCTCCAACATACAAAACATGAAAATGCAGGGGTTGGAGAGCTGTGCTGGCAGTAAGCCGCAGTGAGGAGCACTCTACTTCACTTTCTTCTGGAAGCACTGGCAGAAAAAATCAGGACAGTGACATTTCTTCATTCCTGGTCCGACTTCTCAGTTCGCCTCTCCAGGATCCCGCCTGCAGGAGGAACCGACAGCTTAAGAAATTGAAATTCCAGAGGGAGCCTGCTCTTGCCATCAGCTGAGAGTTTCAGTAGTTTCCCACCAAATCATCTAGAGAACTCACCTGAGTCTCACCTTTTTATTTCTTCTCAGATGTCCAGGTGCGAGGTTTAGAGAACCGTGAAACTGCAAGCAGCAGTTCTTAAATTTTTATTTTCAGATCCCTTCAAATCAACGAGTGTATACTTTGCACGTGACAGGGAAGCAGGCACAGAGAAGAACAGAGATGACTACACAGCAAGGGGCTCCGTGCCCTCTGCCAGAGGCTCTTGCCCTTCACTTCCACGAGGCAAGGTCACTCATCCTTCCAAATGCTTTAGAGTTTCCCCCACCGCACTCTGGGAAGGTTGCCCTGAGCTCCCCCACCAGCCCACCCTAATTGATGACTAGGCGATCGATCCTCCTCAATGTCCCCATAGCGCCTTGAGCAAACCCTTATTTTAGCTCTATCTACCACCTATCTATCTGCACTAAAAACTTGGCTGATTGCACGTATACTTCCTTTCCTTTCTCTGTGATCTTCTCAAAAGCAGGCAATATTTCTTATCACTGCATCTTCAGAATCTATAAGAATACCCTATACATAGTACATGTTCAGCAAAAAGCCTGTTGAAAAATGAACGGGATGATATATGAATACATGGATGGATGGGTAGATGGATGGATCTAACTGGGGAAATAAAGCCCAGATACAAATTACTGTGGTATAACAGTAGACTATATGAAGCATCCTAAGACAGGTTTTAAGTACAACAGTTACTCTATAGAGTCACAAACAACCAAGGTGGACACAGTAAGGAAGAAAACCTATATTAAAAAAATAGACATTCAGTATAAAGAGTAAGATCAATGTTAACTTCACAATATGTGAAACTCTTAGTCACAAAAATATTACTAAGAACAGAAATAACCTAGGTTTTTATACTGACGGTAGAGAATTGTTACAGTCCTGCTGGCTACTTAAATATATGCATTCACACATCAACAAATAAAAGGCTTCTAACATTATTCTGATCAAAACAAGAGAAAAGTAGTCATGGATAAATATTAACATGAGGTTTCAAACAGATTTTTATTACAATATGGCTCTGATGCACATCAGAAATATTTTGAGCCAACCAAAGGCCAGAAATAAGTTCCAGAAAGTCAAAGACTCACACTTCTGAAGTTTACACTTTCCAAGTAGTTTTGAGTTGGAAACACCCTGAGAAGCTGTCGAATTTACCCTTGTCAGAACAAGACTTTTCCCTTCCATCAATCACGAGTCTCCACTGCTTGAATTGCCCAGTTTCACAAGGAAGGTTATTCTGTATTTTGTCAAATCTTATTCTTAGGATATTAGTGTTTGTAACAATCCCAAATCTTCCTCCCCATTATGTCTCTCCAGTGGTCTATCTAGATCCACAAGAAATAAATCTATTTGACGTTTGAAAACAACTATTTTGTTGTTCTCCCCACAAATGATAAAAAAAAATATTTTTTCCCCTAGATTAATCATCTCCTTCCCTTACTCCTTCCAGACTTGGGTAGTATAGGCTGGAGATAATTTTATTGGAAGATTTTTCTTATAACAGTTTAATTGATAATTCAGATTTGACTAAAGCAGTTCTGATTAAACTAAGAGAATCTGAAATCATAACTTCAGCACATTTTTACCTTAAATTCATTTCAAAATGTAATTGGAGGATATTTAAGAAAAAAATATTTAATGGTTAATTTTCCTATGTAAACAACCAGGATCATTCACCAGCATAAAAGGAAGGTGAGTCTTTTTTGTTATTTAGACCCGTGGTCCCCAACCCCCAGGTCGCAGCCCTGTACGGTCCATGGCCTGTTAGGAACTGGGCTGCGCAGCACCACCTGAGCTCCACACCCTCCCAAACCCCCGCCCCCATCTGTGGAAAAATTGTCTTCCATGAAACCGGTCCCTGGTGCCAAAAATGTTGGGGACTGCTGATTTAGACCACTCCTTTTCAGAACTGGAAGTGTACATGGATCACCTGGCAGATTCCCAATTCAGGCTTAGTGACTGGTTTGAAAAGTAAAATTAAGATCAATGAGCCTCTTCTTTGGCTGCATGATAGAATCACCTGGGGAGGTTTTTTTTTTTTTTTTTGAGACAGAGTCTCACTCTTTTGCCCGGGCTAGAGTGAGTGCCGTGGCATCAGCCTAGCTCACAGCAACCTCAAACTCCTGGGCTCTAGTGATCCTTCTGCCTCAGCCTCCCAAGTAGCTGGGACTACAGGCATGCGCCACCATGCCCGGCTAATTTTTTCTACGTATTTTTAATTGGCCGATTAATTTCTTTCTATTTTTAGTAGAGGCGGGGTCTCGCTCTTGCTCAGGCTGGTCTCGAACTCCTGAGCTCAAACAATCCGCCCGCTTCGGCCTTCCAGAGTGCTAGGATTACAGGCGTGAGCCACCGCGCCCGGCCGGGAGGTTTTAAAAAACATAAAAGTTTGGAACCCACCTCTCTCCTGGATCTGCATCTAATTGCTGTGATGTGGGGCTCCAGCATCCATAGGTTAAAAACATTCTCCCGGTCATTCTAAGGCCCAGCCAGGGATGAGAACCACTGTTACAGACCCAAACCTTCAAAGACAAGGTCAGCTTAGGAAACGCAGTCTAAGAGTATTCCTCAATTATTTACTTAGGGCCTAACCTGAACAACATTGTGCAGGCTACAGTTGGGAATACAGAGTTCTAGATAATCAGCCACTGCCCATCATGGAAAGTTCCATCCATTAGGGACTGAGGCACCACAAATACAGAACTTTCCACATTTAGCCTTGATTGTGATGCTGTCCACATGGTTGCTGGCCCACCACATTCGTTTGCCTTCTTTCGAGGATCATAGATCTATTCTGCCAGTTGTCCAATGTCTGAAAACAGTTGCTTTATGTATTTTGTCCAATTTTCTAGTTGTTTACAGCAAGTGGGTATATTAGTTTTCCAGGGCTGCCATTATAAAATGCCACAAACTGGCTTGCCTAATACAACAGAAATTTATTCTCTCCTAGTTCTGAAGCCTGAAGTTTAAAATCAAGGTGTGAGAAAGTTTGATTCCTTCTTGGGCGTTCTGAGAGAGGATCCACTGGACGCCTCTCTCCTAGGTTCTGGTGGTGGCCGGCAATCCTTGACACTCCCTGGCTTGCAGCTGCGTGCTCCAATCTCTGCCTCTGTCATCACGTGGCCATCTTCTCTGTGTCTGTCTCTGTGACTCTTTTCCTCTTCTTATAAGGACACCAGTCATTCTGAATTAATGGCCCTCCCTACTCCAGTATGATCTCATCTTAACTAGTTACATCTGCAACAACCCTATTTCCAAATATAATCACATTCTGAGGTTCCAGGAAGGACATGCATTTTAGGGTGACACTATTCAACCCAGTACAATTATGGTGCTGTTACTCCAAAATACTCCTAAATAGACGTTCTCACTCAAATTGCAAATTCCTTCCCAGAAGGATTGGTTTTTATTTATTGTGCTTTTCACAGAGCTCTATACTAGAGTAACTCACATTTTGAAATGATTCAGAGTCCCATACTAAAAAATAGCCAAATATTCTGTAACTGTAGATTTCAGGGCTGACTCAAACCCTGTTGGGTCAGAGACTGGGGATACGGACTAGGAAGCTGCGTTTTCAAGGGCTCCCTGGGTGGTTCTGAGGGAGTCAGGCTCATCCCACACGCCGGGAGACACGGGTGTGGGTTTCACTGCGTACGCTTTGAGTGAGGAGCTGAGTTCAAATTCTCAGGGGCACACTGGTCAGGGTTCTCCAGGGAAGCAGAACCAAGAGCATGTATTGTATATCTATATGCATATATTACAGAAGGAGATTTATAGTAAGGAGTTGGCACACATGACCGTGCAGGCTCACAAGCCCAAAATCTGTAGGCCGGGCCAGCAGGCTGAAGACCAGGAAGAGCTGAGGTCGCAGTTCCTGTCCGAAGGCACTTTGCTGACAGAATTCGCTCTTGCTCGGGGCGGTCAGTCTTTTGTTCCATTCAGGTCTTCAACTAGGTGGACGAGGCCAACTCACATGATGGAGGGAAATCTATTTTTCTCAAAGCCCACTGATTTTAATGTCAATCTCATCCAAAACACTCTCACAGAAACACCCGTAATGATGCTTCACCATGTATCTGAGCACCGTGGCCCAGCCAAGGTGACACATAAAATCAACCATTACACAGGGACCTTGTTGAGCCCAGCGCTGGGAGAGGACCACATACGAAGAAAGCAGGAGGGAGTGGGAGAAGGAGCAGTGCCAGCATGTCCTGGGTTTGTGTTTCTCTGAGCAGGTCTTTCCTCAGTCGCCTCAGCAGCTCCATATGGAAACACAGATCACTCGGCTTCATCTAGAAATAAGTGAATCAGAACCCCTGGAGTAGGACCCAGGCATCTATATCTTAAGTAAGTTTCTCAGGTTATATTTAGAAATAAATATAAGTAATATATTTGTAAGTACTATATAAATATTATAAAATATACTGTATATTTATGTATTTATTACACATATATAATGCATTTCTATACTAAAGTGAACTATCTGTAAATATGAGATCTAAACCTACTGCATAAATATTGTGTAATAATATGTTTTAGGTACATTAGAAATACTATACATCAGTGTACACACCAGAGCCCACTTGTCCTGTTAGCACTCTGGCTTTCTTTACATCTTTGCTCCCAGTGTCTAATTCTGTACCTGCTGCAGCAAAGTGAGTTTAATAAATTGTATCAGGCAGTGGATTGTTGAGCTTGAATTGCCAGATTATCCATTTTACCACACGTGATTGTTCTAAAGCAGTATCTGTCAGCCTTTCTGGGAGAAGAGGAGAAGGAAGCATCTCTCTGGGGGAGGCTGATCAGGCGGCTTCGGCACAAGGGGGCATTTAAGAGACAAATGGGATGTCACTAGGGATGTCACAAATGGGCTGTCTGCTGTGTGCTACTATAATGGAACACCACAGACTGGGAAATTTACAATGAATAGAAATTTATTGGCTCACAGTTCTAGAGGCAGAAGTCCAAGATCAAGGTGCCGGCACCTGGCAACGGCCTTGGTGCTGCCTCATAACATGGCAGAAGGCATCGCTGGAGGACTGGCAGAAAGAGGGGGAGACAGAGAGCCAGAGGGGGCGGATGCCCTCCTGTGATAACGACCCCATTCCGTGATAAGGAACCCATTCTGCCATAACAGGAGGGCAAAGCCTCCATGTCCTAAACACTTCTTAAAAGTACCACCTTTCAATACCGTCACAATGGCAATCAAATTTCAACATGACATTGGAAGGGGACAATCATTCAAGTCATAGCAGGTGAGGGAGAGGGAAGGACAGAAGCGAAGGTGCATTCAGGGTTTGGGGACAGGGACCACTCAGATGAGTCGGGTGACAGGCGTGGAAAGACCTGTGGGGGTAGAGAGTGAAGGGTTTCGAATGTCAATCTGCATTTTGCATGTGAGTCCCCAGCGGCTCTTGGACAGCCTGAAGTTACTCTTCTCGGTTTAGAGTCTTAATTTTAGATCCTCAGGACAATAAACTGTCACAATGGGAGGGTAGATTAGGATGCATTTCGGAGCTGTTGTGGTTCCCTAGTAGCAGCACGGAGTGAGCTGTCTGCCTCAGCACCAGAGGGGTTCAGCCCGTCTACGCCTGAAAATGCCGGGAACTCAAGGCTGGACACTAGAACTCTCCCTCAGCTGCAGCCTCCGGTGTGATTCATTCAGACCAGGTGCCCAATAAGGGTATTCCCAGGCCCCATTCTGCTGGGTGCTCAGGAACTGCGTGAGTGAGGCGGCGACACGTCAGAGCATTTCAGGCCAAACTCCTTCGTGTCCCCTGCTGCCTGCCAGGTTGGAGGTTTCTGTTATAGGTCATTACCATGGCTTGTTTATGAACAGCCACATGCCTCGCCACACGAGGGCAGATGTGTGGGAGGGTGTTCTGCTTCCCTTATCTGGGTTCCGGGTTTGCTCCCCTTTCCTCTTTGGAAAACAAGAAACTGAGGTGCTTATCAATACAAAGTGTGTTGCTGGCTAACGTAAAAAAAAAAAAAAAAGAAAAAGGAATAGTGCACTAGTGTGAAGACACCTCTTGCCTTCCAGATACAGTCTTTCCCTTTGCCTTAGTTTCCTTCCTGCGTTTCTCTTCTAGTTCCTGGGTCCAACAGGGAGTCCTGTCACCCGCCTGCTCCGCTGCCCCAGTGCACATCCCGGTTCACATATAAATCCCCGCGGTGGCACTCCTCACGTCTGGGGTCCAGAGTCGGCTTCCCATCGCTATCAGGCTTCCAAATTCAATGATCTCACCTCCTAATTATGAAAAGCCAGTTCCTCTAGTCTAGGCTGTGGCTTGCAAATCACCCTCCCTCCTTTGTACAAGTGGCTCTTATGCGCACTTTAGATTGGGATAAAAGTTGGCTTTTAAAAAGTACCCATGTCAAGTTTAAAAAGAACATTGTCAACATCAGAGCATAAAACAATTACCAGTTAAAGACAATTATTAGAAATCTCTGGCTTTATCATGAGTATATTCATTGAGATGCTCAGAAGAGAATAACAATGATTTTTAAAAGATTATTTAAAAGATGTCTCATTATTGACATTAATAATTTCAACAGTTACAAATTAATCTCCTATTTCTGAATACTCTAAGGACAACCACATTTCACAGGTGTTTATTTTTCACCTACTGTATGCATGGCTCTGTGTGGGCTACTGAGGGAAAGGTCACTTCCCCAGGGAGTGTGCAGGGAGTTGGGAGATAAGACAAGCATGTGTGACATTTCAGTAACAAGGGCAGAGTAAGCCTCCGCTCTGCTCTCTGCCCAGACAAACCCCCATCCTCCTGGATCCAGCTCCTCCTGTCCTACCTCTTCTGTGAAGAGGTCCTCAGCCTCTCAGGCAACCCCTTTCTTCCCCAGCACTGGTTTTTCTGGCCCACTTGGCCACTTCCTTGTGCATAGCTTCGCTTGACTTGATTGTCTTGTGTGTGCTACATTTGTTTCCCCGGCCGGGCTGAACTCTTTGGGGGAGCAAAGATTCCCATCTCTTTTGCATTCTCGTCAACAGCTAGCACCTGAAAAGGCTCACTAAATAGTCAATGATAAAGCCCAGGGCTCAGCCCAGCGGACCCATGAGCAACTATTTAGCCCCATGGTATCCCAGAGCAGAACAGGGGCACCTGGGAGACCAGAATGAACTGGAAGGAACCAAAGGCGATATAGCATGGCCAGTTATAAGCAGGAGGCTCTAAAGGCAAAGGTCAGTAGATTTTCTATTTACATATCAGGACTGATGATAACCAGCCTTTCGTGGATTCTGAGCTAATTTCTGATACCCAAATAAATAAACAGTAATGACCAATTCCGGGTGCCCCAGACTATCCAGTGGGACAATGGAGGAAGGAACACAGGGACATTTTTGAAATTGTTGTTATTCTTTTCTGAAGCTTTCAATAAATATAAACACCATGAAGCCAAAGATCTCCATGCTTATCTTAAATTGTTATTTTTTTATGCTCTGATGTTAACAGTGTATTTTCCTTAACTCAACATAATTTTTTTTTTTTTTTTTGAACAGGGTCTCTCCCCTGTCACCCAGGCTGGAGTACAGTGGCACCTTTGTAGCTCACTGCCACCTAGAACTCCTGGGCTCAAGCGACCCTCCTGCCTCAGCCTCCTGAGTAGCTGGGACTACAGGCATGCGTCACTATGCCCAGCTAAGTGTTTTATTTTTTGTAGAGATGGGATCTTGCAATATTGCCCAGGCTGGTCTTAAACTCCTGGCCACAGCAATCCTCCTCCTCAGCCTCCCAAGTCGACAGAAATATTTTTTTAAAAATCAACTTTTATCTCAATCTAAAGTACCTAAGAGCCACTTCTACATTTATGTATCAAAGTGAGTCATTGTCATGGAGGTAGCCGTCCTTCATGTCTTCTGGAACTGAGTTTCTACTTGTTACCTCACTTCCACATATGAAGCTGTTAAAAACAGGTCAGGCATGGTGGCTCATACCTATAATCCTAGCACTTTAGGAGGCCAAGGTGGGACGATCACTTGAACCCAGGAGTTCAAGACCAGCCTGAGCAAGAGTGAGACCCCATCTCTACAAAAGATACAAAAATTAGCTGGGCATGGTGGTGCATGCCTATAGTCCCAGCTACTCGGGAGGCCGAGGCAGGAGGATCACTTGAGCCCAGGAGTCTGAGGTTGCAGTGACCTATGATGATGCCACTGCACTCTAGCCTGGGGAACAGAGCGAGAGACTGTCTCAGAAAACAAAACAAAACAAACAAACAAAAAAACCCCCACCAAGATCGGAGTAGTAAGTGCTTCAGTTACTCGTAGTTTTAGGTTCTAAGCTAAGTGGTTTTACTAAGATGTTTGTACTGGAACAAAAATTGTAGTTTGTTGAAATGAATAGAGCACACCGGCTTTGTAACTGCAGGATCTTGCAGTGATCAGAAGAATTTCCATCACCGTGCACGTCAAGGTGTTGAGGGCCCTCTGGGACCCAGCAACAGCATTTTTGTGCCTTCCTCAGCTACTGAAGAGTGAGTGGCCTGTGGGAGGTGGACACACTGCCTCAGTGACAGGTATTTTACGCTAGCGAAGTGTGAGGAGTTCGGGGTTAGGATATAATCGCTGCAATTCAGAATGCTTAACATTCAAAACTCTTTTTTTCTGAAAATTGTCTCCAGTCTTGAGGAAAAGCTTTAGATTTAATGGGAAGGGTTTTCTTTGTAATCCTGGGTCCATCTGGGCAACTAGGAGCCAGTCCCTCAACCTCGGTGTCTTGTTCTCTCAAACTCGGTCCTATAAAGGGAGTAGCAGCTGCACCGTTTCACCTCACCACGTGTTCTGAGAACGAATAAGACACGGATGGGGTATCCTGAATTCTAGAAAGCTGTTGTCCAAATGCCTCGTGCAGGTCACTACTTTTAGGGAACACGGCTGTGTTTAATATGCTGCTCCCCAATCGGTAAGCCCAAGGACTCAGTTTCATCCACCCTGAACACCTCCAAACCAGCGCAGGTAGCTGATCGCTTAGCCTATGGAATGACTTCCAGAAAGAAAGATCTGCACCTTCCCCCAGCCAGCCCGGGCCAAGGGTTTACAACTCGGACTGTGAGGAAATTCTTTTACCTTTAAACCTAAGTCCACATTTGAGGCCACTTAAGAACACTCATTCTGTCCAGGATTAGTAGTGATGGAATCCTACTGTATACTAGTGCTCTTCACAATAAAGTCCATATGTTTTAAATCTCTACTAACCTCCTCTCTTTTCCTTAGAAAAATAACGTAAGCTACGTTGTTTGCTCATTAGACCTCTTTTCCAAAGCTGTCACCATCCCAGTAGCTCTTGAATGACTCTGTCTCCCTCTCCCTTCCCTCTCGGTGGGTTGCGCAACCTAAACTAGAAGCAGTGTTTTCTTGGCTTTTCTTGCAATTCACACTCAGGGAAGGACCCATCTTAATATTTTTGGCTTGCGGTCAAACTTCGAAATTCCTAAATTCCGCAGTTTCTTTCTCCCGGTCTCAGTTGAGTGTAGAGGGTTGGGGATGAGGACCAGAGTCATTTGCTGTCTTTTTACACTTTTACCTCTTATAAAGACCATTTATTCTTTGAAACTTTTTTATGGACTCAGATTCAAAACAAGCTATAACATCTCTCTTCAAAGTGCTTGAGCATTTAAAAAAAATTCAGAGATGCTTTTTACCCACAGGTGGTCCTGACTCCATTTACCTTGACCCAGGGAGGCTCGGGCAACAGCACAGGAGAGCCCGCGGAGGCCCTCACCGACTCCGCTACTCTCAGGCAGTGCTTCTCTCGCGATGGTCTTCCCAGACTGCAAGCCACAACAAAATTTCAGGGACAATATATTCCCAAATGTCACAGACTTTTAAATATCCTATTACTTGGCTGAGTAACACAGGGACCGGGGAGGCATTCTATTGAGCAACACTTATTCAGTGAGCACTGTTTGCTGCCCTACTCCTTGATAACACTGTGAATGATACCAGAGGCACAAAGAGAGTACAGATGTTTTTATATCTTATGCCAGTTACTAAGGGTTTCTGGTTTAATGTAAGAGTAATCTTGCTACTTCTCTTAGTCGATTCAGGCTGCTATAACAAAACACGGTAAACTGGAGGTTTATAAACAACAGATATTTAATTCCGGT
>NW_012148063.1:8465445-8479542 GCF_000956105.1 Propithecus coquereli | reverse complement strand
TCTTCAAAATCCAGAGTATCTTACTCTTACAGCACATCTCAATTCCAGTGAGCCACATTTCAAATGCTCGATAGGTCTGCAGTCCACTAGTAGTCCCCATGTGGCTACTAGTGACTGTGTTGGAAAGGACAGGTCTCATCGACTAATCGTAACTGACAACGATAATTACGCAAACTGTTGTTTCTTACTATTGCTGTGGTTGCCCAGAAACCCGAAGCAAAACTTCAGGCTCAATCATAGAATTTTCTTATTCTGAGTTCCTCTAAAATCTATTTCTTTTCCTTCTAAATAGATATGAGTATCTTATTTGCATGTTCATTTAGAGAAGTGATTTAAAAATTTATCCATCACTCACGATGTGCCAGGCTCTATGGATCACATGGCAACACGACAGCAGAACTGAGACTAGAGCCAAGATGTGACTGGAAGGCCCTCACTCTTAACCATTTAACTCTTAAAATGCTTATAATGATGATCAGGAGTACTACTTTGTGCCAGGAACTTCCCATACGCCCCATCCTTTAGTCCTTGGAAGAAACCTGTGAGGCAGCTATCTGGCTCCCACGTTGCAGGTTAGGGTCGAGGCTCAGCGGTTAGACTCCTTAGTGAACGTACAGTTAACAAGTGTCAGAGCCAACATGTAAACTCAGGTTCTAAGTCCAATCACTTTCTGTATCCTTTCTGCTTCAATTATATAAAATCAACTTGAAAGGATCAAGTCCCTTTTGGAGATCAAAACAGTAAGAAGTTATTAATTTAATAGATATATTTTGAGTTTCTTTTATGAGCTAGCCACTATCCCCAAGGCTGACGATACGCAGCCGAAAACCATGGGAAAAGATTCAGAAGCTCATAATGGAAGAAGTGGAAAGAGAATAAAAATGTCATAAATATTAATTGGAAATTCTTTATTGGATTTTGCATAGAAGGTGCTAAGCAAATAATCACAAATAAACATATCAAGCTAAGACTTGATAACCCAAAATAAGTGACTGAGGCAAAGTCTCAATCAACAGAAGTTTATTAAGCCAAAGTTTGATGATGTGCCCAGGAAAAACACAAACCACAGACATATCTGTGACTTTTTTTTTTCTGGAGAGGGATTTGGAAACTTTAGTATTTAATGAGGAGAGGGCATAGAGAAAGAAAAAGGAAGCCAGGTACAGTAGCTCATGCCTGTAATCCCAGCACTTTGGGAGGTCAATGTGGGAGGATTGTTTGAGGCCAGGAGTCCAAGACCAGTCTGGGCAAGATAGCATGACCTCATCTCTATAAAAAATACAAAAAATCATCCAGGCACGGTGGTACATACCTGTAGTCCCAGCTGCTCAGGAGGCTGGGGCAGGAGGATTGCTTGAGCCTAGGAGTTTGAGGTTACAATGAGCTATAATGGTGCCACTGCACTCCAGCCTGGGTGACAGAAAGAGACCCTGTCTCAAAACATACACAGAGAAAGAAAGAAAAGAAAAAGGAGGAGGGGGTTGGGTAGTGAGGCAAATGGTTACATTTTTGTGAGGCCCAGGAAATATGCATGTTACGTAAGATAAGGTGAATGTTTGAAGAGAAAAAGGGAGTAAAGGAAGAATCAATTATACAAATGTTTCTGGGTGGCTGGAGAAATGATTGCTCTTGTCTTGTCTCTGTTCTGCACCTGGGAAGATAAGCTTGAAATCAACATTATCAGTGCGGAATTAAACAGACTTTAATTTTAGGAGCTAGACTTAGACTGCAGACCTAAAGCTACAATTGGCATGTCTTTGTTTCTGGGAGTCCAGCAAATAATTTGCTTGTGAATGGTTGTGGGGACATCTTCCCTAGATGCCTGAGGCCTTTTACCTTCCTGTGGGTATCTGGCGAATGCATAATGTTAGTAACATCCAAGCTTGACCTTCCCTTTGGCAGAAAGAGTTGGGGATTGGTCCTGAGATTTTCATTTTCTTTTAGAGACTAGATGAGTAAAATAAATCAGAAAAAAAAATTCAAAGCACTTAGAACTTGGAGTATACCAATGAGTGTGTCAACATTCCCTGCCACTGGCCAAGTTCATCCTAAAATGCCCTATATGCCCTCTAATAGTGTCTGCACATGTTCCCATTAGCTGTCCAAAAGGCAAAGTGCCATGAGACAGCCCCACACTGTCTGTCTCAGCATAAACTGATACACAGTGCCATCAGCTAATGTACTCTGGTGGCTTACAGAGTTCCTGGGATGAGAATTTACAGGTGCTTTCTTTAATGTCTAGAGGGACTGAAATGACAGTCAGGATAGTCAACAGAAACAGGACAAAACCAAGCTACAGAAAGAACCAAGCAATCAGGACCAAGTCTCCAATGGTGAGCATGTGTTGGGACTCCTTCCTCTTCTCTGGGGCCTCATTCAAGCCCCTGAGTGGCCCTGAACTTCACTGAGATGCCCGGTGAAACAGATATGACCCTATACTTGGGTTAAAACTTACTCTTTCCATCCCAAACCTCTACCCACTGCAGTTAACTATTGATAGCAGCAGGCACCCCCAGGGTGCCACAAAATAAGCATGAATTCTTCGAGTGTAACTGGCATCCTATACACGACAGAATTCTTAGGAAAGATTGAAAAGAAGGTTAATAAAGTCTTTTGGCCGTTTTCCAGCCCTGAGCTGTAAAACCAACACAACTGAATTTTAAACAAGAGCTCCCGTTCATTCCCACACTGCCATCCCGGAGGACTGACCTTTGATGTTTCAGACTTGGCTGGAAATTAGTTAATTGCTAGGCCTATTCACATTACTTGGAACAAAACGTGTTTTGGAAATAATGTTTGAAAATACCTTTAGGGTAGCACATAGGATTGTTGGGTTTTTAAGATGCGTTTAGTGTGCATTTAATGAATGGCAGTTGGACATGAGTCTGACTGTACTGGTTTCAAGAGAGGCTCAATGGTAGTCTCATTCCTTTGAAAAATAGACTACTAGCATTCAATCATGACAACAAAGGAAGTCAGAAGATGATGGGTAGGTGAATGCATATTTGAAACTATTAGGTAGGTTAAAGGGCAAATTTAAGCTTATGCTTTAATATACCAAACTGTCCCAATAACAGTTTGAATCTAGGCTGTTAGAACAAACTGTGTCTCTGGGTCCCAGCAAGGATTTAATACATGTGTAAAGACTAGCTATCACGTGGATTTTTAACACAGCACTTATCATGGGTTGTAAGACACAGGTATTCCTACTTAGCATTTTAAATAGGTTTTGAACATAGATAAGACACAGATAGTCGGGTAATACAGAAGTCAACTTTATATTGCCCTGGGAACATTCTCAAATGTCACCAGGGCAAATTTTCTTTGCAGAGCATCTGTGAAGATGTCTGGCCTTTACACACCCCTCAGGCCCATTGTCACCATCTGCCTCTGTGGGGACAAGGCAGCATCCTGTGGGGGAGGGTGGCACAGAAGGAAAGCTTTTTTGTTCAAGGAATACAAGATTGATCAAGGCAAATTTTCCCATCTAAAAATAACATGAGGAGGTGGAGAATGGGCTTTTAAAATCCCTTCCTCTTTCCTGTCCTAAATCAGGGGAGACTGAGAGACTTTGGCAATCATTATCAGTTTGGTGACATTGTTTTTCTCTAGGTTGTCTACTTTTTCACACCCCAGTGATTCATTAAGACCCAGAGGGAGAACATGTAGCAGCAGGAAGCACCGAAAAGCTGAAGTGTGGAAATTAGATCATAACATAAAGCAGTTACAGTCACTTAATGAACTGCTTATGGGTTCTGGCTCTAGGATGTGGCTTCCTGCACCGGTTAGAACCATGGTCCGAAGTCAGTGGGAACTGCTGGTGGATGATTCATTTGGCGAACTGAGCAGCTACCAGCCGGGCCTTGCGCTGGCCGGGTAGGAAGGTGCGGTGTGAAAGGGGCGTTGAGGAGAAGAAGATAAAGACTCTGCCTTCAGGAACGTAAGACCAAAGTTAAGGAGATGGAAAATAAATAGTATATACATCTCTGTATTAATCACAAGACATTTTGGGTATCACTAAGTGATAAGGCATCCAGAAAGGAGTCACAGGGATGCAAGGTGAGAAACTGCATCACAGAAAGAATGGTCAAAAGAGTAGGGTTTTGTTTTCCTGAAAATCAGAATTCCATGAAGGACTTAGGGTGAGTGTGGACGGGAACAGGTATATGTGGGGGGTATAATGTAATTGCTACTTTGTAATATTCGAAAGCACGTATGAAAAAGGCTTGCTCTGCGTTCTTGAGCTCAACACTAGAGCAAGGTCAGGAGGCTGAGTCAGAGGCCTCCCAGCCCTTGCAGTTGGGTGGGACCATGTGACCAACTCTGGCCAATGGGGTGTGGGCAGATGTGAGGGGTGTCGCTTTCCAACAAGGCAGGAAGGAGATGTGAGCTGTGTATCAGTGCAGCGTAGCCTATCAGATCCTGACTGACTCAGAAATTGCCCGGAAGGAGATTTTGAGGCCAAAAACCTCAGACTTAGAACTGTTGAAACAGATTGTTTACTATTTATGTTGCTTTCTTTTAAAAGTGTTGTGCAGTGAGAGGCTGAATTTGGAATAAGTCGCAGAAATTCCTGACCTAGGCGAATAGATGTAGTTACTTCTGGAAAAAAGGCTATTTAGGGTGTTACCTTTGTACATAAAACTAAATAACTTTTAAACAGTTAAAACTTGGAAATATTGAGTTATAAACTTATATGTAGAGATGTATATTACTTTCAGATAGTGAAGAATTTTCTAGATTTAAAAGAAGTATTTATAAATTTGAGTATATAAAATGTTAAAACTTTATATATGATATTATGCCATTATAAAACCAAAATGCAAACAAGTGGGGAAAATATTTACCCCAAATATGATAAAACATAAATATCCTTACTTTATAAGTGGCTTAATCAGGTAACTAAGAAAAAGACAAGACCCCAACAGATAACTTGATAAAAGATATGAACAAAAGCTGTGCCATAGTAAGCCGTATAAACTCGGGAGAAAAGGCAAAGGTGATTGATAAACCATTTCCATTCTATTTTTCAAAAAATTGAAAGATAACTAATACACAATGTTCATAGAGCCACAGTGAACAAGTATTACTCTTTTCTAATGCTGGTAGAAGCAAAAATTGGTATAGTCTTTCTGGAAGAAAATTTCTAACACATATTCACTTTTAACCTTACAACTCCAGCTCTAGGAACTTATATTGAAGAATCAAAAGATGCACATAATTATAAGCATTATTTATGATACTGAAAAATTGCTACAAGCACCCAATAATCAGAGAATAGCAAATAAACTACAGCACACCCATGGGATGAAAGACTATGGAGTCGTTAAAAGCCGTGTTTGGGAATTATATTTGATGACATGGAAAATGCATCATGAGATAATGTCAAGTTAAGAAGGCAAACATATGCATCTGCATACAAACACACATATATACATATATAGTGTGTGTTTATGTATAAACACATATGATGGTATGATTCTAACTCATAAAAACATAAATATATCACCAAAAGTGTTGAAAGATTTTATTGCTGTTATTGTTTTAAAATTCTCTATTCACTTCTGATTCTTCAAATTTTCAATAAAAATATTGCTTTAATAATCAGAAATAAATATTTTGACCAAATTGATGATACTCAATGCCAGAAAGGAGTGATAAGAAGCATCCGTCACTCATTTGGACAGGACACTCATATCCACACAAACTTTCTCAAAAGCAATTCGATGAAACGCAGCAAGTGCTCTAACACTTTCGTACCCTTGGCTCCCTTAGACTTCTACCACTTCTAGCTGGCTATCCTAAATAATTGACTTCCATGACAGCTAAGAAACTATCATCAATGCCATTTATAATGTAAAAGTTTGGGAACTTAGATGTCCAGCAGAAGAGGAACGAACAAATAAATTATGGTATATCATAGAATAGGATATGCAGTCCAGTCGTGAAAAACGATGTTGACATGGTGCTTTCAATGACCTAGCAATATGATGTTAAGCTTATAAAATAAGGTTCCACCCACCCAGAAATATATATACACATAATGTGGTGTCAAATATATAAGGAAAACGTGTAGAAGAAACTGCTTATGGATTGGGGGATTATAGGCAACTTATTTCTGTATCTGTATATTTCTATGATAAGTAAATATTTTAAAAAGTTATAACAATAAAAAACTCAGCTCCTACTGTTATTACGGTGGCCTTAATATTATTTTTTATATTGTCAAGAGAGAGAATAGATGGTTAGCCCACTGAAGTTACCTTACATTCTTGGAAAGACGGTCGCATCTTGGACCTGAGGCCTGTCAGCACCATGTGACAGAGGTCAACCCTTCCCATACTTTCTTCCCTGGCTCCCTGGACACCAGCTCCACACCTTCCCAGCCTCTTGTGCTGCATCCTTGCAATCCCCTAACTAGCAAATGTGAGAGTTCTATGGAGCTCCAATTGTGGGCTGCTACCAGCCTCCTACAAGCATGGCTGTGGGCATCCCCCTTGGATAGCAAATAAACTTCACAGACCCAAAACTGAACTCCTGATTCCAAAGAAACAACCAGATAAATGACACCAACAAAAACCTGCAATGCATGCGATCTCTCCCTTTTGGTTCACAGCCACCCTATTCTTCCAGTTGCTTCAGCCAAAAACTTGGAGTTTGTTGGTTTTTTTTGAGACAGAGTCTCACTCTTTTGCCCCGGCTAGAGTGCCATGGTGTCAGCCTAGCTCACAGCAACTTCAAACTCCTGGGCTCAAGCAATCCTCCTGCCTCAGCCTCCCAAGCAGCTGGGACTACAGGCACATTCCACCGTGCCCGGCTAATTTTTTCTATTTTCAGTTGTTTGGCCAATTTCTTTCTATTTATAGTAGAAACAGGGTCTCACTCTTGCTCAGGCTGGTCTCGAACTCCGAACTCAAACAATCCGCCCACCTTGGTCTTCCAGAGTGGTAGGATTACCGGCGTGAGCCACCACCCCCGACTGGAGTTTGTTATTAACATCTCTATTTCTCTCAACTCTCACTCCAATCTTCCAGCAAAACCTTTCAGTTCTACCTGCAAGATATGTCCAGAGTGGAACCACTTCTCAATACCCCACGGCCACAGGCCTGGTCTTAGCTGCCAGCATCTCTCAGCTGGACGTGTCCCAAGAGCTGCTCTACCTGGCTCCTCTTGCGTCCCTCCGGTCTGTCCGACTTCAGCCAGATGATTCTGATAACAGGTAAGTCAGATCATGTCACTCCTCTCCTCAAATCCCTCAGTGTTTCCCTTCTCGCTCGAAGTGAAAAATCAAAGTCCTGTGATGGCCTAGAAAGCCGGTCAGGACCTGAGCCTCTGTGCTCTCTCCGACCACCTCTCCTAGCACTCTCCTACCTGCCCACCCGGCTCCAGCCACTCTGGCCTCCCCATCCTGCTTCAAATATCCAGGCACGGCCCTGCCTCAGGGCCTTTGCATTAGCCGTGCCCACCTTGCAACAGTCTCCAGATATCTGCGAGGCTTGTGCTAGCCTGTTCCCGGATGGCACCTTCTCAGCAAGGCTCTACCTGGTTTCTCTACCTCAAATAGCAGTCCCCAACACAACGAAGCCCTCTGCCCTTCATCTTTCTGTACATGGCATGCTGCAGATTTACTTGTAGGTGCTTTCTGTCCTTTCCCCTCCCCTAGAATGTCTGCTGCATGAAGACAGAGGTGGTACTGTGTTCCCAGAGCCCAGAACAGTGCCTGGCATATAATCAGCTGTCAAATATTTGTTGCCTAAATAAACAAAGCCGATATATGGCAAAAGAACATTCACCTGGAGCTCAGGACACTTTGTGACCATGGGAAAGTCATTTGGAACCTGGCGCTGGAGAGTCTGTAGCTGCCTTACCTATTCCACAGGACTCTTAGGAGGCTGTGACGTACTGCAAGACTCAAACATCAAACCTTCACACAAATGCAAACTGCGAGTTGTGCCAAGTCTACAGAAGGAAGTGTTTGCTTTGTCCTGGGCAAGGGAAGAGGATCTAGTCCTTGACTTATTTTCTGTTCCTAAGCACAGGACGGTCATAGCTTTGATGCTGTCACTGTGCCAGTCTCCAAAGGTGCCCCTAGGGCTGTGGTGGGCAAAGGGCTCCCAGTGGGAACTGGACGCTTGCTGTGTGCTTGTTTGTTTGCTGTCTGAGAAGTCTAAGTCACCAGGACAGCCCAGGACGATCCAGGGAATGACACAGCTTATGATTACTCCATTTATGCAGCAATCATCGTGTGGGCTGGGCACTTACATACATTATCGCTAATCCTCACAACACAGGCTGTCATGACGCACGTTCTACCGAGACAAAAACTGAGAGCAGTCAGATGCTCTAAGCCCTCAGTCCGTGCTCTCTCCTTCCTGTCTCCTGCACCTCCCTACGCTTGGTCTTGTCATCATTGTCCTTTGTTATAAAGCATTTCCTTGCTAGTTATTTACAAACACTAGTTTAAAAACACACACACACATTAATAGACTTTACCCTTACCATAGTTTTAAACCATATAGAAAATTAAAAATTGACTCTGTTTAGATTACACATGAGAAACACCCAGGTCCCTCATTCACCCGCTCACTTATGTAACAAATAATTAGAGCTCCTACTCTGTGCTGGCACCAGGCTAGGCTCTGGAGACGCAGCAGCTGCCGAAACAGAAAACAATTCTGCCTTCACGTAGGTTACCTCCTGGTGACGAGGACAGTACGTGTAGTAAGTGAGCCAAGACATCACAGTGTGTCAGCAGGTGACACCTGCCAGAAATAGAGCAGGGAAAGAAGAGAAGGCGCGGGGGCGGGGGCAAGAGTGGGGATGGGGGGAACTGCAGTTTTCAATGCGGTGATCCCAGCAGCAAACAGCCAGCCCAGAGACCCTAAGGCGGCAGTGTGGCAGGCGTATGTAAAAAGGGCAGTGCCACTGCGGGGACTTTGGACTCGCCCCCAAGTGAAACAGGAAGCGTTGGAGTGTTTCGAATAGAGGAGCTAAGTTTTAGAATGTATGAAATATTTGTTTTAAAAGGATCACTCTGGCTGCTGTGCTGAAATCAAGGGTAGAACCAAGGGGCTGGCGAGCAATCCAGATGGGAAGCGGCGGTGGTGGCGGGTCCGGGTGGGGGAAGCCGTGGCTGCGATGTCATGGACACAGGAGCTGCAAACAGGCAGTTTAGGAGACTGCCCCACACAACAGATTTTCACTTTAAACAAAGAACATGACAAATTCCTTTAACCATCTCACCTAGAATGATGTGATTCACAGGAACTCAGTCTGTACACTCATTGCAGAACACATGTTCTACGTGAGCAAGGTATGCCTGGACTTGTCACGAGAAGGTTATCAGCAAAAAGTGTAACACAGAAGGGTTTCTCAAACTTGCTTAAAACCGAGCAGCAATAATGCATACTTTCAATTCTAGTTAAATTTGCAAGAGTGAAATGTCCCTAGGAAGTCACTATGAACGGAACTGTGGAAAAATATGTCAAAGGTCTTGCCAGGGTTAAACCCGGGCACCCGTGAGGGAAGGAACTACTGTCTGTTGAATGTCTCAAGAGCTCAAGGAATTTGCCTTCAAAGTTTTTTGCACAAAGACGCCTCTGAGCTCACATTCTTTTCTCTGGGGGTATGAATGACACTTTGCAGAAAGGGGGAAGAATTCAGAAGCAGAATCAATGCAGGGCTGCTCAGGGACAGGCAGGCATCGGCAACGAGAGTCTGCAGCGCACACTGAGCTGCTGCGGGGCAAAGTCCTGCATGCCCCAAGCATACCAGGAGCACCGAAGTCCTCATCCAGCTGTGTCTTACCTCGTTCAACTGTTGGAACCATGAGATCCTAGAACAGTGGCGATGGCCCACAGGAAGCACACGGCAAACATCACTCTTGAACTGATTCCTCCTCGATTTAGTATGGAAGCCTCCATGCATCCGAGAGGCTGGGAAGCAGTTTACTGGCAAGGATGCTCAGAGTCGGGGCTTTCTGTTTCCCTGACGTGTTTGTTTGTGTTTTTTGACTCAATAAAATATTTAATGTTGTCTTAGTCTGTTTTGTGCTGCCATGATAGAATTCCTGAAGCCTGGGTTATTTATAAAGAGCAGAAATTTATTTATTGTAGTTCTGGAGGCTAGGAAGCCCAAGACTGAGGTGACAGCAGGGTTGGCATCTGGCGAGGGCCTGGTCTCTGCTTCCAGGATGTCACCTTGAAGGCTGCTTTCTCCAGAGAGGAGGAACGCCGTCCCTCACATGGCAGGAGAATGGCAGAGCCAAGAGAGAGAAGCCACTCCAGAAAGCCCTTTTTAAAGGCATCAAACCCACCTCTCAAAGGTCCCACCTCTAAAGTGGTAATTAAATTTCATCAGGAGTTTTGGAGGGGACACACACACCAACCCTAGAAAATGTTTAATTCTTTTTCTTTTTTGACCAGTCCCATAAAATGACTTCCCTTCTTGCGTAACATCAGGATTGAGCAGGACCTCAGCAATCATACCTGGCCAAATCCTAACGATACTCATGAAGAAAGGATGCCCAGGGTGGTACGTCCCTCGCCCGAGATCAGAACTCTGGCAAGGACAGAGGTGAGACGGGGACCCGGGTTCATGGGTGAGTGCAGCTCTAGGCTCTTTATTAAATAACTTCAGCAGGGCTGTCATTTAAAAAAAAGATGGGAAAAAACCAAAAATGTATGGCTGATTCTTAATTATGATCTAAACACAGAACATATGCTTTTCCCACATATTTATTGATGCCTCCTGTGTACCAGGCAGTCCGCTGACCCTGGGAATGAATAATGGAGAAGGCAAACACAATCCCTGTCCTCAAGGAGCTTGCAGTCTAGTGAGGAAGACAGACAATTAAACAAGTAATTAAAATAAAGCGCAATGATGTTCCTGTAGGGACAGGATGGAGATTGTGGTAGCAAGACAGAAATTTAAATAGTGAGTGAGTGTGTGCGTGTGCGTGTGCGTGTGTGTGTGTGTGTGTGTGTGTGTGTGTTGGCCTGACAGGGGTAGGGAAAGCCTCACCACAGACCACAGACCCCCTTCCTTGATTCTCTGTCTCCACCCGTCGGCCTCCGGAGCTGGACTGCTCGTGGTCACCCTGACTCCCCTTGCTCCTTCACGCCCACATCTAGCAGTCATCAAGTTCAGCGTATAATTTCTGGAGGCCGTCTCCCCCTCCATTCCTAACACCATCCAACTCATCTCTTACCTCGACTACTAGAAGGGTCTCCCAGTTGGTCTCCCGGGGTGCAGCCTCGCCATCTTCAGTTCTGTCCTCTACACACTGATCCACAGAAACTGCAGCTCTGACCACGTGCCTCTCCTGCCTACACTTCTGATGGCTCCCGGTGGGCTAAGGAGGAAGTCCAGGCTGATTAGCACGGCCCGAAGCCTCCAGGAGCCAGGCCTGCCTACCTTTCCAGCTGCCTGCCTCGCCCCTCCTCACCTCACCTCATGTGCCGGCAAAGCCAGCGACTCACAGCTCCTGGGCAAGTCGTGCTGTTCATGCATTTGCTGCCGTGTCACGCAGGCCCGTCTCCCTGCCACTGCCACCCCCGCCCAGACGTGCCTTCCCCCACCTCGGTTGACCACGTGCTGATGTCACTCACCTTCTTTGACTCAATTCCGGTATCTCCCCTTAGGAAATCTCCCCTGCCTGCCCCGCCCGCATCAAGCTGAGTTACGTATCCATTCTCCGTGTTCTTACAAAACCCCGGGCACGTACTAATATTTGCATATTCCACGCTGAAATATAATCATTTGTCTATGGCTCAGTTCCCCTCCTTAGCTTTTTTCCTTTTCTCCTTAGCTTTTGACCTCCTGGAAGGCAAGGATCGCCTCGTCATCCTTGCATGCCTCACACCTGGCACAGCCCTGATACTAACTGGAGGCCAGGACACGTCTGTTTAAGGAAAGAATGGTCGTTGCAGATGTTACCTGTGGGTCCTTCTCATCCCAACAATTGAAAATGATATTAGTGTAGGAGCGAGTAAAATAATGGGGTTTTGGCTTCCCAAAAAGGGAATCCCAAAAAAGGATAATTGTTTTAAGCTTCCTGAAAGTTGCTGATTTTAGCTAGCTAGGTAATAATAATACCTAAAGTTGTCTATATTTTCAAAACACAATGTTTCCCACTGTTTCATTATCAAAGAAATATAAAATCAATATATACTCTGTTCAATTATGTTAAGTGCTAAAAAATAGCACAGCACCAGTCCTGAGTCATCGCTTAACTTGTTTCTAGAAGAGTTGGAGGTAAACAAACTGGTAGAAGACTGGCACCTGGGCCGGGCTCAGTGAACGACACACCGCCTGGTCATGTCATCATTCAAAACAGCAGATTACCAAAACAACGCACACTTACCTTCTCTGCTCCATGGGATCCTTTCTCCCTTTCTCCTAGGTAGGTTTGCCTGTCTTTAAAAGTAGTTACTATTTTGCAAACACTGTTGGGAAATTTAAGGAGGTCATTGGAAGGAGAGAAACCTCAGGAAGTGTTTGCACAGAAAGCAGGGCCAGCTAGATTTTAAAATGATTGCTGAAGAGAGCAAACTACCTATGGACAATCTACAAAGATTATAAATGAAAATTGACTGAACTCCTCTAACCACATGTAATCTGAACTTCAAATTACAAACTATATGATCACTATGAAGAAGTTTGTAAAGTCTTTTTTTTTTTTTTGAGGGGGAAAGGAAAATAAGCATTTTGTCATGAAAACTACCATATATACCACTTCTCTTAATACAGCACACATGCTTTAGTTTTAGCACAGTGACTATTTGGAGGATTTTTATACTGTACTCCAGTTGTGTTTATTTATAATACGGGTGTGGGATAAAATATCACAACACATTTATATACATCCATGTGAACCTTTCCTCTCTGCCCAGAGCTATTTCTACCTTTCTTCTTAACCCTGAATTTAAAATGATCTAGTCAAATTGTGATAAATTGTTACCTGAATGGCAAAGAACTTGCTAACTAGAAGCACCTGCAGTCTTCTTCAAGTCATTCTTTATGTATCAGATTGAATCTACTCTTTGCACTTCTGTAACCTTGAAAGAAAGGCGGAGGCTCAGCAGAACAGTTGGATTATTCCCAGGAAGGCTCCAAGACATTTTAAAAAACATTTTAAAATGAAATATTACACTTAAAAAATGAAACAGTATAGTTCAGCACAGAATTCATCTAAAAATAGTCTTTGGTGAACAAGCTTTCTGCCCTAACACTGGGGGGGGCGGGGGGTGTGCGCGCACGTGCCCACCGGTGCCTCCAAGTTGCACCGCATGGTTGGAACATAGTAACTTTGGCTCAAAACAAACAAATAAATTAACTAATTAAAAAGAGGCCTTCGGTGAAGTTCCCTAACAAAAACTAAAACTTAAATGTTTATTGAAATGCTTTCAAGACATAGTACACATAAACAAATAATGATTTTGTTTCATAAATGCAAAATTTCGAAAGTATTCAAGATATAATTTAGAAAAATGAATCTTGCCTTTAATATGTAGAATAAAAGCATTTTAACATGTTTTGTAAAACCTGCACGTGAGATTTCTTTTAAGTGCTGATTATCTTGTGCTGTGTCGACTCTAACTCCAGATTTCCAGATGTTCTCTTGCTGTTTTGCTTCCATCTACCCAGGGTTTTGCTTGGTAGTGGGGTGGTCCTTTTGATTTAGGGAAATCAGGTGGTGTGGGGAGGAATCCAGGTAGCCGTATGTTGTAGTAGTGGTATGAGGTGACTGGGTGAAGAGGTATTTTCAGTGTTATTTTAGTCATAATTGGCTTGTTAGTTACTTTTGCTGGAATCATCAAATTATGAAAAGACATCTTTTATGTGAATTTATTAGTATTTTCCTTTCAAATAATATATAAAAATAGCCAAAAGGCAAAAAAAAAAAAAAAAAAAGACCCATGGAGCGCTCATGGATATGTCACTCTAGGTTTAATGATCGTGTAAGTTGAAACTCTCATTATATCTCTTACAAAAATAGTAGGCTGCGATGATCCGTAAGTGTGCCTTTCCAGTTAGGTTAGCCCTAGGCCTGGGAATCTGCATTCCCCCTGGAAGAAGGGTATCACTGAATAATAC
>NW_012148063.1:8452742-8464702 GCF_000956105.1 Propithecus coquereli | reverse complement strand
TAAGTTTGAACACAGACTAGTCAAATAAAATTCTTCTTTTGCTTGCTTCTTGTAGGAAATGCGTTTATGAGAAATCTGATAGATTACATTTAGTCTTAATAGTTGCTCAAATGCATACAGTTAATTCTGATACTCAAAACATGTTAATAGTTATGTTGACTCAAAAAAGCAAAGTGGTCAATAGCAAACAGTTTATGGCAGTAATGCCTCAAATCTCCTTAATCAAAAATACGTAAACAGTTTCCCAGTAGCATTTTTTGTACACTTTCAGAGAATTTGTCTTTGCCCTCAATTTTCTTATTGAAATGGGGAAGGCTAACTTATTGTCAATCATACTGTAAAGTCTCTTTTTATTCATTACTCAAATCTTACCTTTAAAAACACAGGAAAAAAAATATGTCAAAATAGAGGCAGTAAAAAAGAAATTTACAAAGAAACAGGAGCCTATATTGTACTCATATTGAAAGAAAAAATCTTGACAGAATGACTGTCTAAAAGCCACATGGAACAGCAGTCCAGGGAAGATAAAAGAAGTGTCAATGATGTCTGAGTAGGGACTCACAGAGAGGGACAGCTTCATGTAGTATGACAAAAGAAAGAGAAAAATAAACGAGGGTGGGCCGGGGGAGTAGGATAAAAGCAATCACTCATGAATAATCTCAAAGAAAATAAACAGGAAGATTTTCTACAGAAGAAATAGGAAAGGGAAAAATAAACTATTATAATTTGTTACACCTTCTAATTCTAATAAAAAAATCTTAAATTATGCTGCAGAGGAGGCATAGCAGGAGAACTGGAAGATGAGGAGGAAGCTGGGGAGATAAAATACACGTGGGAAAAAAGAATTTAGTAAGGATGAGGATGAGGTGGCCTCTGATTTAACCCCTCACGAACTCTTCTTTCAAATGGTTAGGGGCAGAGTTATGGTTACTATATATAATAAGACAAATAATTAGAAATATATTAGATGCAAAAACAAAACACAAGCAACATGCACACAAAGGCAGATAAAAGTCAGGGTCTATACCCACCACATGAACTGAAATTTTTTAGGTTGATTTCCTCTTTTAACTTCAAAGCTTGCTTATAAAGCAATTAACTAAATGGCCACACCGTTGGTCAAATTTAGGTGATATAATTTCATGGCTTTTCTAATAGAATTGCTACTAAAAATTGCTTCAGACACTCAAACCAACACACATGATTCCTTTGGGTCATGCGACTCGCTGTTGGCCACTAGAGTCCCATCAACCCTCACGCAGAAAACCAATCCCAACAAAATGTTCCCATTATTCTGGGGGTAGCTCCAGATGTCAGTGTGCAGAGGCCTGTCTCTGGGCCGTTCCCTTTCTACAGAGTTGGAATCTCTGCTCTCCTGCCTGGAGGTGGGGTTGGGGGGTGGGGAACCTCTTGATTGCCCCGAATTCTGTGGGAAGCAGGGGGTGGAGGAAGGGTGGGTTGCTTTCAATACCGAGTCATCCTGGGCTTTCACCACCGAGTGGGGAGCCTCTCCAGAATTCCCAGGCTACCCTTCCCTGTGTGTTCCCATCTTGTGGGTGTCTACACTGGGCTCCCTCCAGCCTGTGATATCAGCAATGACTTCTTTCTTGTTTTGGCCCCTGGAAACTCACATCTTTCCCGCCAATACCAACAGTTACCAGCTCACCCTCATCGAGGAGAAGTGAGGGCTTTTTGAGCTTCTCCTACCCTTTTGGCGGGCCTCTCCCAGGAGCATGGGTAATCAGACATTTTAACCAAAAGTTCCACAAAGTTATTGGCACTCTCAGGTTCTATAATGAACATACTGTTTTGGTCACTGATGCTATTATTTCTGTGTTTTGCTTTGTTAATCAGATTTTAAATTCCCAGGCCAAGATTATTTATACGCCTTTATATCCATGGTTCTAGAGATAGAGTAACTAAACAAGAAACCACTTGGCTCATTTTTGAGTCTCAAAGTTTTCTGTGCACCAACATATGTTTAACCATCATAGCTCTGTTCATCATTGGGCCTGTGCCATCGTACTCTGCTACCTTTCCCCTACATGCCTATGTCTTCCTCCATTTCATCTCGTTTCCCAAACCCCCGTCCTCTGTTATCGGTGGTCCGCGGGGATCGTGCCCTGGCCTCTCTCCTCTCCTCTCTCTGCACATGGACATGCTCACCCACTCCGCTGGCTTCAGGAAACCTCTGCGTGTTGACTCCCCCCAAATTTATATCTCCCAGACTGCATTTGCACCTGATATCTATTACATCTGTGTGTTTCTACGTGGATATCCAACTGGCCTCCAAATTTCCCACTTTTCCTACCCATCTGCTGCTCTTTCTGTGTTCTCTTTTGTCAATGAACATCCCCACCTTTTATTCAAATTGGAGACCAGGGCTCTATCCTCCACCTCTCCCTATTCCTCGCCTCTACTCCACGCCCGCTTCCCAATCCAATCCGTCCAAGTCCACCAGGCCACCTACTTCCCTAGGCACCCACCACCACGCTCCTGGTTTAGGCCACTGTCGCCTTGCACCTGCAATATTTCAACAGCCTCCTAGCTGAACTCTCACCCGTACTATTACACCACTGACATGTAAATCCAATATGCCACTCCATGGTATTTGGTAAAGACCTTCATGATCTGATCTTGGTTTACTTCTCCAGCTTCATGTTTTGACAATTCCCAGCTCAGAGGCACTATCAGTTATGTTTATTTCCTTCAAAGCACATGGCTCCCAACTAGCTCTGAATCCTTGCCCATACTCTTCTCTCTGCCTGAAAGATTAGGCCTTCCATCCCATGCTCTCAACCATCATCTCCCACTCACTCTTCCTTCAGATCTCAGCATAGAAATGACTGAGCATAGAAATGACTCCAGAAGTCTCTCCCGACCACCCCACTCCCACCAAATCTGGGTTCAGTACTTCAGTACTAGGTTCAGTAACACCCCGTTCTTCCCCACCATGGGTTTTACCACACGGAGTGGACCTGCCTGTTTCCTTGTCTGTATCCCCCACTCACTTGTAAGCTCAGGGTGGGCAACGGCCATGCCTGCCTGTTCATCACTTCAGTTTCGTCCCAGGGCTTACGGCACAGTGCACAACCCATACATGTTTGTTGCATGAATACACGAAAGAATAATATTTCATTGTTTTTCATTTTAATCTTTTGTTTCCTAATAACTTTTTATTTCTGATGTAAAGTATTTATAATGTAAGGTTTTAGAATGCAAATATTTCCCAAGATTGATTAATGCATTTTGAAGATGTTGGAAGTATGCTTATTTATTCATTCCAACATGTTCAATTTTTTTCCTGATGTAACTGAACCAAGGAAAAGAGCCCCGCCCTCAATCAGTGAAGTCCCAAAAGGTATTAAAGAAGGGATTCCAGAGCTTTCTCAAATTACCTCCCAAGAGGAGATTCCATAGGTAGTGAGGTGATTTGGGAGGTACAAAATAGGCTAAGACATCTCTTAAGTGAGGCTTCTAGATACAGGTATAGGTTTCAGCCTATTGGCCAAAGTTCCCTATACTGAACATTTTTTTAAACTTACTTCTTTAAAGTAAAGAAAGTGTAAAGTGCATTTCTTTACTATCAGATACATTTACATAAAAGTAATCATTGATTTTCTTTGTCTTCAAGATTTTCATATGTATGGAGTATGTGTGTGTTTGGAGGGGAATGAATAAAAATCTTTTGATTATAATGAAAAACTCAGACCCTCTAATATTAAGGCTTCCATATTTTTTCTTATTGACTCTTATATGAAGTCAAGGGCTGAAGCTGGTGCTTATGTATATTGCACAAGAAAATTTCTTAAAGGGGTGCTAGGTAGAAACCCATTCACTAATTCTGATTATTCAGTTTACTAATGGTAATGACATAAGAACTGGGTTGTTAAATGCTTTGCTGAGCACTTAGAAAGGAAACAGGTGATTGCTCAGAAAAAAATCAGGGTAAGCTCATCCTGACCAGCAGTGAGAAGGAGTAGAAAGAGAATGGTTTTTGGAGTCAGATAAGACTGTAACCTAAACTCTGTCCTTCCCCCCTGTGAACTTCATTCTACTCACCTCTAAAACTGTAGCAGTAATGCTCTATTTTTGTGGGTGTTGTGAGCATTAGGTATGTTATATGAAAATATACAGTGCTTTGCAGCCACATAGTAAATGGTAGCCTTTATTTCCTTTTTCAATCTGATGAGTTAGCAGGTAGATCAGAAGACTGCTACACATGCAGTGCATATCAGTTTCCCAATAAGGCATTGCACAGTGATGCTTACACTAGATTCATGCAAAAAGCAGAAGCATAAAGTGAAATTATATTAGGTTACATTATTATATCAAAAAACTCTTGCTGGAATAGATCACTGTCCAAAGAGTGAATTCCAGTGGCATGGCCCACGGCCCTATCATTGGCTCAGTTCTATTCAGTGCTTTTATCAATAAGTAGGAAGAAGAATATTGGGAGGTGTAGGTAATATATTTTTTTAAAAGTAAGAATATAAAAGTTTTCAACAGACTATTAAGAAGAAATCCAGCAGAAATAATGTCAAATCCTGCTAATCAGAAAAATCAACTTTAAATAACAATGAGAAAAAGTGTTTGTGTGTCTGTGTGTGGGGGGTCACTATTCTAGATTATGAAAGAATTAAGAGACAACAATCAAATGTAATATGTGATCATTGATTTGATCCTGGCTCAAAAAACAGGGACAACAAGTATAATAGCCATTTTGAGGATAATTAAAGATATTAGCATATAAATAAGGTATTAAATAATATTAGGGAATTATTTTTAATTTTTAAAAGTATATTGAAAGGGTTTGTGATTATGTAAAAGAACATCCACATTTTCTGGGGTAAAATGTCAAAATGTGTGTGCCTATGGACTTGGCTCCAGCCCTGCTTGGCTGCAGACCTGCAACCAGCTCCATCACCAAGGGACCTGGGAGGAGCCATGACTGTCTACCCTGATAAGAGGCCTGCCATCTGTGGGCTTGACTGCAGACCAAGAAGCATCCTTGTGACTTGGTTCGGCCGTGCTCAGTCATGGTCCCAGAGTCAGTCCCATTCACCTGGGGATCCAGCAGTAACCATGCCTGCCTGTACCCCTGCAAAGCCGGTAAATCCAACTGAAGACTCGGCAGCATCCATTGACGTGGCTCCAGCCCCACTCAATTGTGATCCTGGAAGCTGTCCTGTCAGTCTGAGGACTGAGCGGGAGGAAGTCTTTACCTGATGAAACCAGTATGTCAAGACAGGAAGAGGTATTTGCTCCTTAAAATGCAAAGACATCGACACAAGTCTATGTGGATCATGAGGAATCAGGCAAACATAATACCACCAAAAGAAACAGATAAATCTCCAATAACCAATCCCAAAGAAATGCAGATCTACAAATTGCATGACAAAGAATTCTAAATAATTGTTTTAAGGAAGTTCAGTGAGCTACAAGAGAACATGGATTGAGACTACTCAACAAAAGCAGGAAAATACTATATAAACAAAATCAAAAATTCAACGAAGAGATAGAAATCATAAAAAAGAACTAGACTGAAATTCTGGAGCTGAAGAATGAAATGAATGAAATGAAAAAATGCAACAGAGAGCTTTAACAGCAAGCTTGATCAAGCAGAAGAAAGAATCTGTGAACTTAAAGATAGGTCACTTGAAATTATCCAGTCAAAAGAGAAAAAGAATGAAAAAGAGGAAGAAAACCTACAGGATTTATGTGACATCATAAAGGGAACCAGTGTACACATTATGGAAGTCTTAGAAGAAGAAGAAGAGAAAAAGAAAAAGGAACAGAAACCTTTTTAAAAGAAATAATGGCTGAAAACTTCCCAAACCTTGGGAGGGATATGGACATCCAGGTTCATGAAGCTCAAAAATCCCCAAAGAGGATCAACTCAAAGAAAATTATACCAATACATATTACAATTAATTATCAAATTAATTATAATCAAAAGTCAGAAACAAAGAGTGAATTTAGAGAGCACCAAAGAAAAGTGATTCATCTCATATAAATCCCCTTCCCACTGCTAAGCTATCAACACATTTCTCAGCATTAATTTTGTGGGCCAGGAGAGAGTGGGATGATATATTCAAAGCGCTGAAAGACTAAAATTGCCAACCAAGAATACTATACCAACAATACTTGTTCTTCAGAAATGGAGAGATAAAGACTTTTCAGACAAACAAAAGCTAGAGGAGTTCATCACCACTAGGACTACCTGCCTTACAAGAAATGCTAAAGGGAGTTCTTCAAGTTGAAACAAAAGGATGCTAACTAGTAACATGTGAACATATAAAAATATAAGACTTACTGGTAAAGGTAAGCCTACAGTCAAATTCAGAATACTCTAATAATGTAATGGTAGTATATAAATCACTTTTTACTCCAGGATAAAGTAAAAGCCAAAAGTATTACAGATAACTATAGATACTATAATTTATTAATGGATATATAATATAAAGAGATATAAATTGTAACATCAAAAACATAAAATGGAGCAGAAGGAGAAGTAAAACTGTAGAGTTTTCATATGCAATTTTAAGTTGTTATCAGCTTAAAATAGATTATTATCACTATAAAATATTTTATGTAAGCCTCATGGTAACCACACACAAAAAAAATCCTCTAACAGATACACAAAAAATAAAAAGAAAGGAATCAAAGAATACTACTCCAAAACATTATCAAATGACAAAAGACAGTAGAAAGAGAGAAGAAAGGAACAAAGGAGCTACAAAAAAGTTAGAAAGCAACTAACACAATGACAAGAGCAATTTCTTACCTATCAATAATTATTTTAAATGTAAATGAATTAAATTCTCCAATCAAAAGACAGAGTGGTTGAATGGATTATAAAAAAACCAACATCCAACAACATGCTGCCTACAGAAGGCTCACTTTAACTTTAAAGACATTCACAGGCTGAAAATGAAGGGATGGAAAAATATATTCTATGTAAATGGTAATCAAAAGAGAGCAGGGTTGGCTATAATTATATAAGACAAAATAGTCTTTAAGTCAAAACTGTTATAAGAGACAAAGAAGGTCATTATATAATGATAAAAATGTCAATTCATCAAGAAGATACAATAATTATAAATATGTATTCACCCAACATCAAAGCATCTAAACATATAAGGCAAAGATTGACAAATCTGAAGGGAGAAATAGACACCAATACAATAACAGTAGGAGACTTCAATACCACACTTTCTATTATTGATAGATCATCCAGACAGAAAATCAATAAGGAAACAGCAGAACTAACAACACTATAGACAAAATGGACTTAGCAGACGTATACAGAACACTCCAACCAACAGCAAAAGAATACACATTCTTCTCAAGCACACACAGAACATTCTCTAGGACAGATCATATGTTAGTTCACAAAACAAGTCTTAAAATAGTTAAGAAGAGTGAAACCATTTCAAGGATCTCTTCCAATCACAAAGTAATGAAACTAGAAATCAATAACAGTAAAAAATCAGAAAAATTTACAAATATACAAAAATTAAGCAACATGATCTTCAATAACCAGTGGGTCAAAGAGAAAGTCAAAAGGAAATTTTAAAAATATGAAAATGAAAACACAACATACCCAAACTTATGTGATACAACAAAAGCAGTACTAAAAGGGAACTGTATAGCAATAAATACTATATCAAAAAAGAAGAAAGAGGCTGGGCGCGGTGGCTCACACCTGTAATCCTAGCTCTCTGGGAGGCCGAGGCGGGCGGATTCTTTGAGCTCAGGAGTTCGAGACCAGCCTGAGCAAGAGCGAGACCCCGTCTCCACTAAAATTAGAAAGAAATTAATTGGACAACTAAAAATATACAGGAAAAAATTAGCCGGGCATGGGTGGCGCATGCCTGTAGTCCCAGCTACTCGGGAGGCTGAGGCAGGAGGATCACTTGAGCCTAGGAGTTTGAGGTTGCTGTGAGCTAGGCCGACGCCACGGCACTCACTCTAGCCCAGGCAAAAGGGTGAGACTCTGTCTCAAAAAAAAAAAGAAGAAAGATATCAAATAAATATCCTAACTTTATAACTCAAGGGACTAGAAAAAGAACAACAAACTAAGCCCAAAGTTAGCAGAAGAAAGGAAATAATAAAGATCAGAACAGAAATACATCAAATGGAGAACAGAAAAACTATGGGAAAAAAATCAGCAAAACTAAGAGTTGGTTTTTTGAAAAAGTAAACAATATCAACAAACTCTTAGTGAGACTAAGAAAATACAGAAAAGATTTAAATAAATAAAACCAGAAATAAAAAAGACATTACAATGGATGCCTCAGAAATAAAAAGTATCATGAGGAACTAAACTATTACGAACAATTATATATCAACAAACTGGATAATCTAGAATAAATGCATAAATTCCTAGAAACACACAATCTACCAAAACTGAATCAAAAAGAAATAGAAATCCTGAGCAGACCAATAACAAAAATGAGATTGAATCAGTCATCAGCCACCCACCTGCCCCCAAAGAAAAGCCCAGGACCACATGACTTCATGGGTGAATTCTATTAAACATGCAAAGAAAAATTAACAGTTTTTATTGAACTATTCCAAAAAACAGAAGAAGACGAAACACTTCCAAACTCATTTTATGAGGCATGCTGATACCAAAGCTAGTTAAAGATATCACAAGAAAAGAAAACTATATCCCTGATGAACACAGATGCAAAATTCCCCAATAAAATACTAGAAAACCCAATTCCACAGCACATTAAAAGGATTATACACCATGACCAAATGGGATTTATCCCTGGGATGCAAGGATGGTTTCAACATACACAAACCAATCAATGTGATATGCCACATTAACAAAAATTTTAAAAACCCATAGGATCATCTCAATAGATACAGAAATAACATTTGACAAAGTTCAACATTCATTCATGTTCATCTGATCTTTGACGACGGTGCCAAGAACACACAATGGGGAAAGGATAGCCTCTTCAATAAATGGTACTGGGAAAACTAGGTATCCACATGCAGAAGGATGAAATTGGACCTTATCTCACACCACATACAAAAATCAACTCAAAATGGATTACAGGCTTAAACATAAGACTTGAAACTATAAAACTACCAGAAGAAAACATAGGAGAACAACTTCTTGATATTGGTCTGGGAAATAACTTTTTGGATATGACTCAAAAGCACAGGCACAAAAAAGCAAAAATAGGCAAGTGGGACTGCATCAAACTTCTGCACAGCAAGGAAGCAATCAGCAGAGTAAAAAGACGACATACAGAAGGGGAGAAAATATTTGTAAATATAAAAATATTTGTAAATCATACATATGATAAGGGGTTAATATCCAAAATACATAAGAAATTCAAACTATTCAAGAGCCAACAACAAAAAATAACCTAATTTTAAAATGGGCAAAGGACCTGAATAGGCATTTCTCAAAAGAAGTCAGTGAATGGCCAACAGACATATGAAAAGGTGCTCAACATCGCTAATCATCAGAAAAATGCCAATCAAAACCATACTATGATGTCACCTCACACCTGTTAGAATGGCTATTATCAAAAAGACAAAAGGTAACAAGTGTTGGTAAGGATGTGAAAAAAGGGAACTCTTGCACACTGTTGGTGAGAATGTAAATTGGTACAATTATAGAAAACAGTATAGAGGTTCCTCAAAAATTAAAAATAGAGCTACCATATGGTCCAGTAATCCCACTTCTGGGTCTACATGTGGAGGAAGTATATCTCGAAATGAATCTCTACTCTCATGTTCATTACAGCATTATTCACAACAGCCGAGATACGGAAACAACCTGAGCATCTGTTGACAGATGAATAGAGAATGAAAATGTGATACACACACACAAATATTCTTCAGCCTTAAAGAAGAAGGAAATCCTGCTTTTGGGACAACATGGATGAACCTGGAGAACATTACACTAAGTGAGATAAGCCAGACCCAGAAAGGCAACTATGGTATGATCTCATATGTGGAATCGGAATAGGTCAAACTCTTAGCAGCGGAGAGTAGAATGGTGGCTGCCAGGGACGGGGGTGAGGAAATGGGGAGATATTGGTCAAAGGATACAAATGTACAGTTTTGTGGGATGAATAAGTTCTGGAGACCTAATGTACAGAATGGTAACTATAGTTAATAATACTATATTGTATACTTGAAATTTGCTAAGAGAGATCTTAAGTATTTTCACCACATACGCAAAAATATCACGGGAGGTGATGGATATGTTAATTAGATTGGTTATGGTAATCATTTCACAATGTGCATGTATATTAAAACATTTCATTGTACACTTTAAATAGAAACAATTTTATTTGTCAAGTGTATCTCAGTAAAGCCGGAAAAAATAATACAATGTAATAAAAAATCAAAAACTGTTGTACATCAAAAAACATTATCAACAAAGTAAAAAGCAACCTACTGAAAAAGCAGATCTATTGATAAAGGTCTAGTATCCACAGTATCTTAAGGACTCTCACAACTCAGCAACATAAAGGAAAACAACCCAATTTAAAAATGGGTTGAACTTGAATAAACATTTCACCAAAAAAGATACCTGAATGGCCAAGAAGTACATGGAAGGATGTTCAACATCATTAGCCAGTAAGGAAATACAAATAAAAATCACAATGAAATAATACTTCATACTCATTAGGATGTCTATAATTTAAAAAATGGAAAATGACAAGTGTTGGTAAGGAAGTGGAGAAATTAGAATTTCATACATTGCTGCTGGGAATCTAAAATGGTTCAGCCACTATAGAAAACAATTTGGCAGTTCCTCAAAATAATTCAGTTAAACACAAAATTACCATATGACCAGCAATTCTACTCACAGGTATATATCCAAAAGAATTGAAAACAGGTACCCCAGCACATACTTGCATGAGAATGTTCATAGCAGCACTAGTACAATAGCCAAACATGGGAAACAACCCAAATGTTAATCAGCACATGAATGGATAAACTGTGGTTTATACACACATGGAATATTATTCAGCCATAAGAAGAAGTCCTGGTACATGCCACAACATGGCTGGCCTTGAAAGCAGGGGCTGAGGATGGGCGGACAGAAAGCAGCTGCCTAATGGATTTCATTTTAGGGAGATGAAAATGTTTTGGAACTAGATAGAGGTGGTGGTGGCCACTGTGAATGTACTAAGTGACAAGGAATTGCTCACTTTAAGATGGTTGATTTTGTTACGAGAAGTTCACCTCAATTTAAAAAAATACCTTCCATGTACCCTTTCTGAAGATGATACTAGAGGATTTGCCCAGGCAAAATGAGGAAGTAATTTTTTAAAAAATAGGAAGATGTGGGATCTAAGAAATGGGATCAAACACTGAGAGGCCAAGGAATCTGCTGGATGACAGTGGATGGAGATCGCATGGTAACTGCACGCAGGCCTGGCAAGTGCCCAGAGAATGCTGCAGAAGAGACACCTCTAAGGGCATCGCTAGATTACCGAAGGGATTGGGTGTATATAGGAACGGTTTACAAAACTGATAGAGAATTTGGGTAGGAATTAGTGAAAATACATAAAAGCTCACAAAAAAGAAAATAATTCTCGGGAGAAATGTAAAAATATACTGCATGACTGAGTTATAAATAGCATTTTCATAGTCATGAAAAATATGAACACTGAATATTTATTTAACCAAAGTTATAATTATATAATTCTATCGGGAACATATGGGAAAAGGCTGTGTAGGGGACATGGGAGCTGCTTGCAGATAGGAAGGACTGTCATCTAGAAGAGGGAGCAGTGACAGCTGGCCCAGCGTGAGGGCTCCTCGTCTCTGGTAGCATTTGTACCTTCGTGCAGGACGATGTGATTGCATTAAATCTCTACTTACTAAATCCAGTTTTGTGCACTTGTTTTTCTACTTTCATAAGCAAAACAACAACAAACCAGTAATCTAGTCAAAAGAGCCATTTCCAAGGCACG
>NW_012148063.1:8447160-8451532 GCF_000956105.1 Propithecus coquereli | reverse complement strand
GTTTGTTAGAACAGAGCAAGGCAGAGAGAGGGCTGCCCTCCTCCAAAACATCTCCTCCCCTTGCTTCCTGAATTCAAGGCTGTGTTCAGAGCATCACGGCTACTCACCCCGCGCTTGGGAAGCGGAAACGTCCCTCTCCATCCCCGTCTCTCACGTGGCCTGTAGGTCATCCAACCTGGTCCTGCGGACACGGAGCCGGCTGGTGGGCGGGGTGGCGCGGTTCCCGGAGGACAGGCAGGCTGCGAAAGAGCAACCCCGGCCTCGAGTGGAGAGGGCCGCTGTCCCACCTGTCCTCCCACCTGTCCTCCTACCTGTCTTCTTTTCCCTGCGGGCGGGGCCCTGGCCGCCCTGCAGAGCCGCGGGAGGGGGGTCCGCCCCCCGCGCCCGCGTCCCCGAGGCTCTGCCCCAGCAGCTCCCGCCTCGCGGTCGGAAGCACGGACCGGCCACGGGAATCGGCCACGGGCGCAGCCCCGCTCCCACCTGGCCGCCCCTGCATCGTTCTCTCCCCTTCACAGCCCTCCCCTCCCCCCTACATTTGGCAGTCTCAGAAAGACATGGACCCTTCTGGTGGCTGAAGTCACTTACTATAGAACACGCAGCAGGTGGTGTGACGTGGGGACGCGACCCGCGGGAGCCGAGGGCGCCCAGCCCCGCGGCGGAGAAGCGTGTGATCTGCTGCCCCCTGCCGGCCCGTGTTGGCAAACGCTTTTGTTTAAAGGTGCCCGGCCGGGTTTCAGGAAGCAGAAGAGAGGGGAGGCTGAGAATAAATGTTGTTTGCAAATTCCAGAAAAGAAAAAAATAAGTTGTTCTTTTGTTTAGCAATAGGTTTTCCCAGCGCAGCCTGCACTTCTGTGGGTTGGATTGAAGCCTTAAGTGCGTCAGACCTATTGCCTGCAGGCGCTGGTATTGCCCAAGGGGAGTTAGTTTCATTCAGTACAGTGTCTTGGAAAACTCCAAGTTCTTGGATGAAGCAACTTTTCCACGTTGTCTGTAACATGATGTACTTTATCTCCTATGATTTACCCATCTCGCAAAAGGAGCAAGCCTCTGTCAAATAAGGCTAACAAAGAACCTTTTCTATGAGAGGAAAATGTTGGACGAGCTGATTCGTTGCCTAGCTGTTAACTGTGCATCTAAAACTGATGCCCTTAAAAGCATTTATGGTTATAAAAAATAAGTAAGGAAAGAGATAGAAAAGGGACATGTCATTCAGTTTTACAGGTTTTTACCTGAGCGGCAACATACCCCGCGCTGATTTGGGGATGTGAATGGGAAATACAACCTGCAGTGCACGTCCTCCTGAAGCTTCACTTCTGCTTGGTGATATCTGTCCTGAAAGCAGAAGGCAAACAAAACTGTGCACAGTTCAGTGGTAAGCTCAATACAATAGATTGAAAAAGGCAAGCCGAGGCAGACAGTCCCTGGGTGGTGGCTCAGGGTAAGTGACCCTCCCCCTGGTGGCCCACATGGCACACTTCAGGCCCTGGACTCTGCTCTAAGACTAAGAATCACAGGAAGTATTCTTTCATAAAGGCGAAATGACCTTTGAAAAGGGGCACCTCCTTTTCTCCGCAAATGACATACTTTTCCGAGAGGCCTGAGGGTCCCCAACTTTGTGGCACGCCCTGCCTTCAGTGGCTCATCCTGGCCTTTGGGTTGAAACCCACTATCTTTAGCAAGGTAGTCACCCTGCCCCAGTCACATGGCTCCATCTAGTTTCCACTCTTACCTCCAGTGCCCTTCACCTGCTTACTCTGATCTAACCAGGTGTCTCGGTCAGCTCGGGCTGCTGTAACAAAATACCTCAGACGGGGGGCTTAGACAACAGACATTTGTTTTTCACAGTTCTGGAGGTTGAAAGTCCAAGATCAAGGTGTCAGCAGATGCAGTACCTGGCTTTTACATGGGCTGTCTTCTTGCTGCATCCTCACATGGCGTTTCCTCCAGGCTTGTGTATGCGTGTCCATGCATGACTGTGAGTGTGAGTGTGAGTGTGTGTGTGTGTGTCTGTAGAGAGAGAGATGTCTCTTCCTCTTCTTATCAGGGCACTAATCCCATCATGAGGGCTGCTCTCATGACCTCTAACCCTGATCACCTCCCAAAGGCCCCGACTCCAATACCCTCCCATCTGGAGTTAGAGCTTCAACATACGAATTTAGGAAGAAGGGGACACAAATATAACAGTCACATAACACCAGGAACTGCAAATTCAGATGCCTTCAGGGGTCAGGCAGGTAACATGAATTCTTGGTGAGAGACTCAAATTCAATTTTCTAAACATAATCTTTAGCAAACTTAATCATTCTCACTTGTCATTGTCACTTCTGCCAGCCACACAAAACCAAGTTTGCTGTCACTCTCTCCCCTAAGCTCCTTCTGCTGCCTCCACCCAGATTCAGCCCAGGGCAGCTCAGACACTGGATGCGCAGCCAGGCAGGGCCAGCACTGTGCTAGGGGTGCTTCCAACGGGGATGAAGGCTCTGGAAGCCAAAGAATTGCCTTCGCATGGGGGCAAGGTGCCATGAAATGGGCTCAGGCCAGGCCCTGGCTGACCCTCCTGAGAGACAGGGCAGGACCAGCTCTGGATTCTGGCGGCATCCCTGTCCCCCTGCAGTGCTCTCTGTGAGTCTGCCATGGCCTGGCTCAAAGCTTCCCTCCTCCCTCCTGGCCCTACCCCAACCTTCACCCTGTGGCGCTCTGCAGATGAAGGCACCTTCTGCTGTGGGCACAATAGAACCCCCAAGGAAACTCTCTCGGTTTCCTGCTGTGGGGACAGCAAACTCCCTGTCACCCACCCAATTCCTTTGTCCTTTCCCCTGGAACTGCACTATATTTCCTCTAGCGATGGCTGCCTCGCTCCCCATGGAACTGGCAATGGGTAACCCTTCACGCGACCTCTCCCCATCTCCTGGCGCTCTCCCGTCAGCAGGGAAATGTGGCCTTCACTCCTGGTCCCCCCAGCTCCTGTGCCGTCTGCTTCATCGCAGCCACATTTCTTCAGAGCTGCCTGAATTTGGTATTTCCGTTTTATTTTCCACTGACTCTTCAACTGTGGCACTGTGGCCTGAATGTGTCCCCCCAACAGTCACGTGATGCACACTTAATCCCCAGTGCAATAGTGCTGGGAGACAGGGCCTTATGGGCAATGTCAGGCCATGAGGGCTCTGCCTCAGAAATGGACTAACGCCATCTTAAAAGGGCTGGCAGGAGTGGGCTCAATTCTTTTTGCTCTTCTGCCACGGGAGGACTCAGCATTCATCCTCTCTAGGCCCTTTTGCCTTCTGCTGTGTGAGGAAGCCGTACTAAGACCCCACCAGATGCTGGCACCTTGCTCCTGGACTTCCCAGACCCCAGAACTGTTAGAAAATACCTTCCTGTTCTTTATAAATCACCCAGTCTGTGGTATTTTGTACTAGCAGCACAAACAGACTAAGGCACAGGGCCTGGCTTTTCTTCTCCCCTACTACTGACTCCCTTGTTGCCAAACCCAATGATCATTTTTTGGTCCTTATCTTTGTAAAAGGACATTTTGGTAGAATAGGATCTGGAGCTGAGACACTACTGGTGATCAGAGCTGGGTGTCCCCTCAATTGATTCACAACTGGGGCTTGAATCCTATTAAAGTTGGGAGGATCCTCCTAACCAGCCAGTCACATCCATTGATTTTCCCAGTGACGGAGCAGTCTGCCTGGGAGAAAAAAACTGGGATGCTCAAATTCTAATGCCCATTGAGGTGCAGGGACATAAAATCTTGTCAAATAACTCAGGGTGGCTCTGGACCATGGTCAAGTTGTTAGAAACACCCAGGCGTCTTGAGAGAGAATGTCCCATTATGTGAGAAAGGACCTTGCACTCAGAGGTCTCCCCCAACACCAGGGCAGCCTGTTGTAGGGACTGCTGGTATGATACAGAATGTGGGACTAACGCAGAACTCCATTCCAACGCTGCCCCCACAGAGCCGAAAAGCACATGCATCGGCATGCTTTGCGGAAGCAGGGATGTGTGTTTACGGCAAGTAAAGATTGCAACGCCTTGGATCCCCAAGCAACTCTGTGTTGTTATACCCTCCGATTGAACATAACGGGGGCTACTCTCTCAAGCAGCAAAAGCCTGGCTTTCTGGGTGCAATGACAAACCAGAGCTTATTCCCTGGGGGCCACCCAGAATAAACAAGTCCCTTTACCTAACAAAGACACAGTGATGTTGGGAGTTCCTGACACTGACCCCACCAGCTGGGTAGGACTAATCTCTGGCTCAACCTTCAAGAGAAGCGGAAAAACTTGAAGCTGTTTGGGCCAACAAACTTCAAAGATTTGACCTGTGTCAAGGTGGAAGAGGGAGGAATTTTAGGGGAGCACTTTTTTTTTTTTTT
>NW_012148063.1:8428086-8429575 GCF_000956105.1 Propithecus coquereli | reverse complement strand
GAAGGTGCTCAGCAAATGTGAGCTACTTTTGTGATTTTATTTTATCCAAAAGAAAGGGAAGGAAAAGTAGCAAAGAAAGGAGACTACATGGGTAAGGGAGGAATGAGAAGGAGGAAGGCGGTGTGGGGCAGCCTTGTGGGGGCGGGGGCGAAGCGTTTTCACCACTTCCCAGCATCTGTTGCAGATTCCGCTCTGAAACATTTTGTAAGCTCCTTTATTTAAGGTAATATTTGAAGTGTTGAACCCTTCTGAGAAAGGTGGCATGGGCCCCTCGAGAATCATTAACTTAATCCGACTATCTTGTTTGTGGATGTGTTTACTCTTGTGCAAGTCAATGACATCCTGGGATTGAGACACGCCGCTTTCCGGACACTGCTGGCCAGTCCCAACATGGAACATAAGGAAGTGGTTCTTCTCCTTCTTTTATTTCTGAAGTCAGGTAAGACTCAAAGATTTTATTTTTTAGTTTGATAATTTTTTTCCTAGCAATGTGTTTAAAGTACATACATTATGGCTTTATGTGCAATTCATTTAATTTAGTTTTTAATTCATGAGATAACCAGTTCCAAATCTCAGATTGAGAAATAATTCAAGAAATAAATTTAATCTCCTTATGAATACTGCCAGGGTGCTAGGCTGAATGGGCAGAGAAAATAATGGGTGACTTTTTAAATCTAAATGACCCCAAATGGCTAGTTTAGTTAACAAAATAGCAATGTAGCTAACAACCCAAAGGATGGTTAGTCTCTTTGCCTGTTTCTCAGTTTGACAATTTGTATCAGTTTTGTTAAGGTGTCACATTCCCCTCACTTCCAAATGTAAACAATGAAATATCTCGTTGAGTATGTTCTGTTCCTTGACTGGTTTGTGGAGTTGGACTCAGAATTTCTCTATTTGTTATAGCTTAGGGAAGGCTCTGCGTAGGTCTACGTTTGCTTCTTATGCCTGGAGAAAGCACATGCATCAATTTGCCACATGATGTCTGCAGATAGTAATTCCACAAATACTCATTTAGTGCTTGTGTTAGACTGGGCACATTTTTATACATACATAATACATATCTGTGTGTGAGTGTGTTTGTGTGTGTGTCCTTTCCTAATAGCAGCTTATTTAGCAGGTGGTGTAGGTAGGGTAGTATACTCATCTCCATTCTATAGATAAGGAAATCTAGACTTAGGAAAATCATGTCATTTGCCCATTGATCAAACTCCCAAATGAAGGAAATGAAGAAACCAGAATTTAAAAGAAGGAATCTAGTGCTTTTCTCACTTTTCAACTTCGTTTAAGCATTTTATAAGATATTCTAGCCTGTAATCCCAGCACTTTTGGAGGCCAAGTTGGGAGGATTGCTTGAGGCCAGGAGTTCAGGACCAGCCTGGGAAACATAGTAGGACCCCGTCTCTACAAAAAATTAGCCAGTCGTGGTGGTGCGTACCTGTAGTCCCAGCTACAGGAGGCTCAGGTGGGAGGATCACTTGAACCCAGGAGA
>NW_012148063.1:8425754-8428036 GCF_000956105.1 Propithecus coquereli | reverse complement strand
GAAAAAAATTAAGAAAAAGTTATGTATGTCATGATGCATAAAACATATATAGATAATAGTCTATTTTATCATTTGCTACCATAAAATATACACAAATCTGTTATACAAAGTAAAATTTATCCAAACTTATGCACACAAACACTTCAGACCCCACATGGAGCCATTTGCAGTCAAGAGAAATGTAAACAAAAGTACACATGCAGGGTTAAATCATAAGTGCAGAAAATTAACTGTAGTAATGTCAGGTCGATAGTTAGGATCTCTGGCTCTTAGCAAGAAAAGTGTTCCCTGCTTTGGTGCTGTTTTGAGCAATTGCTCCACCTGGGCAGGATAAGGGTGGGCACTCCATTTTGGTGTTGCCCCACCCTTAATCCTGTCCCCAGCAACTGCTACACCTGGGGAAGGAGGGACTGCTTTCTCAATCTGGGAATTCCCTAGCCCAGGTATGATAGGAGTTAGAAAGTGACCTAGAGTAACCTAAGGGTAATTATTATGCCATTACCTTGAATCTGCATTGTGGTTCACATCCCCCCACCCTCTACCATGGGCTTTTGAAGAGGGAGCTCATATACATAGATGGAATTTTGAGGACACCTGTTGATCATTTGATAACATCCCACACCTCCCGAGAGCCCTCCCACAGACTGGGCTAATAAAAGGAAACAATCTGAGAATTCAGTGGGAGAGAGTAGGTCGGTGAGTCAGTGAGTCAGTGAGTCAGTGAGTCAGCCTGTCACCTTCCACTTGTGAGACAGACCCATTTTCTTCTACAATAAAGAGCTGCTCCAGTGAAACTGCTTCCTGCCTGTGGTTTTTCTGTCACATTGGCCCTACTGGTGATTTTTCCAAGCAAGGAGCCAGAGGACCAAGATAATAGCCTGGACTTGACACTTAGGTGTGTCTGGTCATTTTTCAGCCAAGAGCACACCAACAACCAAGGGTAGACTGCCACCCTGATAGTGCATAAAATTAACCATAGTAATACTACCCTTCTGTAATAATTTCTTAGCCACCTCCTGTTGCAATTGCAACAAGCTCAAGTGTTGGGCTTATCTCCTTAAAATGCCCTGTGATGCTCATCATCCCTGTGTGAGCAGTTCATCTCTCCAGTAAATGACAGATCACAGTAAAAAGTGATCTCTTTAGGTTCTTACATATTTTTCACATTTAGTGCATACTGTAAGCCTTGAATAACACCAGGGGACCCATATGAAGTGCCACTAGTGATGCTAGAGTGCCCCTAAGAAGCAGAGAACAGTCCTGACATTGTAAGAACAAGTTGGACAGTAGATTGAGGTGTGCAGCTGCAGGTACCCCATTTCAGACAGGTGACTCATCTTGTGTGAACTGATGACATATTCTTACAGGACCAATAAATACAGCACATTACTGTCAATGTATTTTCTCTTCCTTCTGATTTTCTTAGTAACATTTTCTTTACTAACTTTATTGTAACAATATACTATGTAATACATATAATATACAAAATATGTGTTTATTGACTATGTTATCAGTAAGGCTTCCAGTCAACACTAGGCTATTAGTAGTTAAGTTTTGAAGGAGTCAAAAGTTATACGTGGATTTTTGACTGCCTGGAGGGTCGGCAACCCTAACCCTCTCATAGTTCAAGGGTCAACTGTAATCCTATTGATAAAAGAAATTAAGACAATCCTGTACACAATAAGTGGTCAATAAATACTTAATGAAGTGAACTAATTAAAAAAACATAAATCTCAGAATTTTGCCAACCTGATATTAGTTACAGAGATGGTATCTTTTTCTACATCTCTTTTCTCAGTTCTGACCATTCTTTCAGGTAGAAAATGACTTATTTTGAATTAGTGTCTTTAGAGCCACAGGCGAAAGTCCTTCCATGAGTGCAGTGTGGGATTTTCATGAAACATCCAGAGCAGTCCCTTGCTTTATGCCGACCCCGTGCCTGTGAAGCTGAGCCTAGCAGGGCCATGCTGGAGTGGGCGTCGCTGTGCGCCCAGCCCGAGCGTAGCTGAACAATACGGCCCTCCTTGCTCTTCTCTTTACGTGCTCCAGAGCCAGGGCACCAACAGAGTTCTGCCCACGGGTTGCCTGTGCGTCCATCGTGCTGGCACGTTATGAAGGTGAAGAAGAACGTACAGGCAGAAGGCCATTAGGAGGGACACCGCATTTACAAAATCACGTTTGTAGAATCAAGTGCATTCTGCAGAGGGAGAAGTGGGCAAAAGGTATCTCCATACCACCCAAATCAAAACCAAAAACAGCAGGAAAAGGGAAAATCCTGTGGA
>NW_012148063.1:8423945-8425704 GCF_000956105.1 Propithecus coquereli | reverse complement strand
ACACATGTATCTAAATATATATGCATATATCCAAATATGTACACACATATACACACATATCCAAATACATACACAAATATATACATATGTAGACCTGAATATGCACTTTTTATTTTGAAATAACTATAAACACAGGAAAAGTTATAAATATATAGTACTGAGGGGTCCCCTGCGGCCACTGCCCTGCCTCCCCCAGGGGTGACATCTCCCACAGCTAGAGTTCATCATCACAACCAGGAAACTGCCCCCGGCACAATATCAGGAACTAGTCCACAGACCTCACTCAGATGTCACCAGTTTTTATATGAACTCATCTGTTTTTCTGAAAAGATTTTAATGTTTTCTACATGGTTTTTCTCCCTCAAATACTGTGAAATGAGATTTTTTGCCTTACTTAGCTTAGAGAATAGTGAATGTGAGAGATGGAAAGATGATCTGGTTTATCTCTGTTTTATCGACAGTGAGTCTGGACCTCAGGGCAGAAAGGACCCTGGCCTGTCCTTGCTGGAGTCCTGGTGCCAACTCAGTGCAGGCAGCTAAGTTGTCCAGGAGTGATGGTCTTCTCTGCTAATATTTTTCTTAAGCATATAGCACGTCTGATGAGGAGATGGCCAATGGAAACTAATGTTTTTTGAAGATAAAAAGACATCTCTACTTCTTCTACCACAACTCAATTAAGAAAATATCACCTTGCTGAACCCTGAGTAAGATGTCACTTAGAAGGGTCCCCTAGTGGATTACCTTTTAACCACTCTGCTAACACGCAGCTCGCTATCGCTACTGGAGCCCAGGGCCGATAAGCATCTCATTACACAGTCCCGGTGGCTGATGAGCAAAGGCTAACAAACACGTGGACAATGGCCAACTAAAGAAACAAAAGCCACCTCCAGATTAATTCGAACACGTCTCCTAGGTGTTGTGCCCTAATAAATTGAAACAGCAGCAAAAGCAACCTGAAAACTGGCATCGAGGGCGAGATAAACCTGCTAAGAACATTTACAACAACAAAGGGATACTTTACGTGAGTCCTTCATAGATTAATTGTTTTGCTATTTTCATTTGGAAATGATGCGGTCTCACTGGGGCTATTCAGAGATGCTCATGGCGACGTAATGAGCTGTCCTAGAATGGCAGTTCCCAGATGGCAGAGCCTGGGCTGGAGGGAGGGGGAAAGCGGCTGTGGGGAGGGGCTGGCGGGTGGAATGGCAGGCCAGCAATGAGTGCAGTGCAGGCTGTGTGAAGGCGCATCCCCCGGGAAGTTGTGACCCGGCCACAGCTTCCACTTCAGGTGAGACTGAGGGGTGACTCGCATTCACTCTCCTGATGAGGTTGGCCTTTCCTTGTGTTTATGACTTTTCTTTGTAAGGTACTTGCAAGGAATTTACCACTTTAATGCTGGGAGAGACCGGCTGACGTTTTCCTTCCTAAGAGAACCTGAGTGGGTCTTGGTTGCAGGCCTCATGTTAGGCAGAGCTAGGGAAATCAGAGTTGTCTCTCATCTCATCTAAATGTTCTCGGGCCTGCCTATGAGTGCAGCAACAGAATCTCCACAAATCTTATGTGCAAAAATTTCCTGGAGTTCCTTTAGGGAAAGGTTAGGAGAGGGTAGAGACTGTGATTTGTCCTTTTTATAAACACTGGCTCTTTGAACAACATGGGTTTGAACTGTGCCAGTCCACTGATACAAAGATTTTTTTTTCCAGAAAATGTGTTGGAAAATTTTTTGGAGATTGACAATTTGAAAAAACTCAAAGATGAA
>NW_012148063.1:8410216-8411535 GCF_000956105.1 Propithecus coquereli | reverse complement strand
ACCTTGTATTGTGGGTGAGATTCTTACCCTCCAGTAACTTTTGCCCAAGATGGCAACATAATTTTGTTCAGTTATTATTCATTCTTGACATTGTCGACTCACCAAAATTTTTGTGAATCATTCAGAGAATGCTTGTCATTAAAGTGACAGTGACAGTAGCAACCCAAGTGTATATTGCTGGAAATCAAGCAATGGTCTCAAGTTCCATTTATTCCCTGGGATGGACAAATAGACATCAATATTGGCCACTGATGGTTTCTTGATCTTCTATCATGACGTGGTAATCACAGCAAACAGATATTGTTTATTCTTATTTAAGGTTTTTTAAAATTATTATTTCAAAATATTATGGGGATATAACTGTTTTTGGTTATATGTATTGATTTTGTTATGCTTGAGGTAGGGTAATAAGTGTGGTCATCATCCAGATAGTGTTCATTGTATCTGTTTAGGTAGGTTTTCACCAACTCCCTCCTTCCCTCCCCTCTGCTTGATTTCTGCTGAGTTTTACTTCCCTTTGTACACGTGTCCTCGTCGGTTAGTTACAATTCAATAGCAAGTACACGTGGTGTTTGTTTTTCTATTCTTTATATACTTCACTTAGGATAATGGTCTCCAGTTCCATCCAAATTGCTGCAAAAGGCCTTAATTCATCCTTCTTCATGACTGCATAGTATTCCATAGTATACATATACCACATTTTGTTAATCTACTCATAAATTGATGGGCAATTGGGTTGATTCCACATCTTTGCAATTGTGAATTGTGGTACAATAAACATTCACATGCAGGTATCTTTTTGATAAAATGACGTCTTTTCCTTTAGGTAAATATCTGAAAGTAGGATTGCTGGATGAACTAGTAGGTCTATTTTTAGTACTTTGAGGAATCTCCATACTGTTTTTCATAGTGGTTGTACTAATTTGCAGTCCCACCAACAGTGTACAATCTTTCCTTTCTCTCTGCATCCACACCAGCATCTGTTGTTTTTAACCTTTTTAATAAAAGCCATTCTATCTGGGGTAAGATGATATCTCATTGTGGTTTCAATTTGCATTTCCCTGATGATTAGTGATGTTGAGCATTTTTTCATGATTATTAACCATTTATCTTCTTTTGAAAACCTTCTGTTCATGTCTTTTGCCCATTTTTTAATGGGGTTGTTTGTTTTTTTTCTTGCTGATTTGCTTGAGTTCTTTGTAGATTCTGGTTATTAGCCCTGTATCAAATGTATAGCTTGAGAATATTTTCTCCCATTTTGTAGGTTGTCTATTTGTTCTGTTGATTGTTTCCTTAGCTGTGCAGAAGGTTTCTTACTT
>NW_012148063.1:8407918-8410166 GCF_000956105.1 Propithecus coquereli | reverse complement strand
AAAGGAAGAATGGAGTTGGGGTTCCTTTAGTTTGGGTTCAGCAGGGTATATTTATGTGGTATGGAGCCACTTCTATGTAAGTAACTGTTGGCTGTCCCAGTGTAAAACAGCTTCCAGAATATTCTTAACGTCCACTGTGCTGAGTTACCTGGTGGTGTGACATGAATGTGCAGGACCGTAGATTGTATGATGATAATGGCATATGATGAGTGAAACTGAAATGTGCAAAACCGGAGAAGAGTCTAGCTCTTCCCATTAGAAATTATCCCAAATCTTACAGCTCATACCTAAAAATAGTTTGATAAAGGTTTTCCTAAATCTGCCAACAATCCTGAAAACTTGTCTTTCATTATCAATAATGAGTTCTGAAAGTAAAAGAAACTTCAAAAATCTATCAATATAAAATGCCAGAGAAAAAAATGAATTAATTTTCTCTTCTCTCATAGAATACAATATTGCAAAATCATTGCTACACTAAGAGACAATCAAAGAATACACAGCCAGAAATGTTGGGAAAGGAATATTATAGAGGCAGGTCAGGAATTTGTTGAATAAAAATATGCTTTTTTACCAGGTCTTGAATATATTTGGTGCTAGCGATGGCCAGAGCATACTTTGGTGGGAGCTTGGACCATAAGATCAGGATTATTTAGGGTTTTTGTGACCTCGTTTGCTCTCATCTCCTGTGACGCACAGGGTATATCTCGCTTGGCTTTGTGGATGTCTTTGGTGCTGTTCACCACTCCTGCCTTTTTAAAATTCTCACTTCCCTTGGCCTCTCTGGATCCACAAAGTTTTCACTCCAATTTTCCACTCCAGCTAACAGGCCTTAGTCACCCCCACGGCTTTTCCTCGAGGTCCTTGTGTTGTGGAGGCTCGAGCCAGGGCTTCTCTCCTCTCTCTGGGTGATCTCATCCCTTCCCATGGTTCAAACCCCATGTACCTGCTGACAACTCCTAAGTTTACACCTCCAGCCCAACCTCTTTCCTGGGCTCTAGATCAGGGCTGGGAAAACTTTTTCTGTACAGGGGCAGATGGTGAATATTTTATCAGCTTGCTGGGCATCAAACCATCTCCGTCACCTCTGCTCAGCTCTGCCCTTTCAGTGAGAATGCAGCTATAGACAATGCTTAGGTGAATGGGGGTGGCTGTGGTCCAAGAAAACTTTATTTACAGGAACAGGGGCTGCCCCATGGCTACACAGTTTGCCAACCCTGCTCTAGACCAGAATCTCCAGCTGCCTTCTGGAAATTTCCACTGGGATTTTCATAAGTTCCCAAACATAACAGGTCCCCAGATAAACTCATCTTATTCCCTCCTGTGTGTTCCTTCTTAGTGAATGATACCACTGTCTACCAGATGTCCAAGACAGAAATTCAGAGAATATCCTTAATTTCATTCCCCACATGCAATCTGTCCCAAGATCTAGTCAATTCTACTTTCTAACATCTCCCTGATCCATTCCCTTCTCTCTTTCTCCACACCTTCTTTCAGACCCCTCTCACCTGCCACCTCCTACCCTGGGCTTCTTAAGACCTCACCACACTGCAGGCCGAGGGGTCATGCCACTCTTGGGTTTCTTTGTTTAAAGTCTGAACTTCTTGAAACAGTGGGAGAGGCCTGTGCAAGTGGACCGTTCCTCCCTTTTAGCCTAAATTCCTTCCATTTGCCTGACCTCCTGCTCTAGGGCCTTCCACAAACATTGCACCTGCCTGGGGCATGCTTCTCCTTTCTCATCCTCCTACTGCCCTGCAAGTCTTCGCTTGGATGTCACTTCCTCTGGGAAGTGTCTCCTCACTCCTCAAGACTGTTTCTCTGCACGCAGCACAGCAAATGGACCTCACTTTTACAATTCCAATTACAAAGCCTCATTGCCCGACCCCAGTAGGCTGAAAACTCCCTGAGGGCAGCGCCAAACACCGCGCACACTGAAAGAACACTTAATGAAGGACGGCAGTTTATAGCGAAGCTCGTTTTCGCTGACACCCCCTCTCTTCCCACCTGACATGGGATTGAGGAGCCCGAGGGCTGCTCAGGCTGCAGGAGGGAGGGAGGGAAGAGGAGTCATTACTTGGATTAGGAGGGTTGGGGAGAGGGGAGATGCTGCTCCAGGATCCATCCGTCTTTTACCACCTGTCCTAGCCAGGGCAGAGCGTGGTGCTGGAACGCGCCTCTCCGTCCGACTGACGGTCCTCTGAGCTCATGGGGTTCAGCCAAAAGCTGAGTTCTGCACCCCGAGTTAGAAATT
>NW_012148063.1:8401098-8407868 GCF_000956105.1 Propithecus coquereli | reverse complement strand
TTCCAACAAAGCAATAAGTTTCATTTGGTTGATACAAAACAAATAGATTAAAAAGTCATGATAATTAAACAATGGTGTTGATTGATTTCCCCAGTTGTTCCACTTTTATCTTCCATTTTTAGGTCAAGCAGACCCTCTGGATGACTATGTGAAAACCCAGGGGGCTTCCCTGTTTAGTGTCTCCAAGAAGCAGCTGAGAACAGGAAGTGTAAATGAATGTGCAGCAAAATGTGAGGAGGAAAAGGAATTCATTTGCAGGTATTTTCATTGTTGTACCTAAACAGAAATCTATTATTTTGATGGCAAGTAATTTACTTACGGATTTATTAACAAAAATATCATGTGAGAGGAACTTATGGGATCAATGTTTGGAATTACATTTGTTCACAGTATCTGAAGTCATGCTAACAGCTTCTTGTCAAGGTTTATCGGTGTCCCCTTTAGAAAAACACCCTAAAAGGAAGTATTTTATTTCTATACACAAATAAACATTAGCAGCTACTGCTCTGAGCTCTAGTTTCTAACATCATCACCAGTAAAATGTTTATTGAAGGTTTATTATGAATGAAAGTGTCCTAGATAGATCTGAAGGAGCAAACAAGTATAGATCCAAGATCCAGTGCCTGCCCTTTTATATTTAAGATGTAGTCAAAGAAATTCAATATAATGTAAATAATGTAAAAAATAAAAAGGCAAGGTGAGGTACTGCAAAGTAGCCTAATCAATGCATGCTCTGCACAGACTCCGAGGAAAGAACAACACCTAAGGTTGAGGCAGCAGGGAGGAGGTGGGCCCTGAGCTGGAATCTGAGGGTGAGTGAGATCTTGCCAAGCATGGACGGTGGGGAGGCATTCTGGGCAGGGGACAGGCAGGGCCCTGTGCCTTCTGGCAGGGACAACGAATAGACCATGCTGGCTAAAGCAAAGTCTTCACATAGGCCTACAACCTGGAAAGGTAGCTACACCAGCTTTGAGCCCTAAGCAGAGCATCCCCGGCAGCACCAGGTGGATGGGGAAGGGAGGTGCAAGGCGAAGGTGCAGGTGGGCCGTAGAGCAAAGGTTAAGGGGCACTTATTGGAGTCCAGAAATCACAGAGAAAGACCATCTAGGGAATGAGTTCAGGGCAATCGGAGTTGCTTCTTTCCAACACAAAAACAAATATTCCTGCACTTAATTAAGGAAATGAATGAACAAACAGTAAAGGAGCAGAAACAGAAAGAAAGAGAAAATGATGAGGGGGAGAAGGTAAAAGTATAAGGAGCAAGAGAGACTACCATGCTGGTGCGTTATTTTCAGTACTTCACCGATGCTGTCCCACAATTCACCAAAAGGCGGCGGTTCTGAGCTCCCTGATTCTGCATGAGAGACAATGATCTGTAGAGTGTCTTATTAATAAACATTTGCTTTCCTTAAATATGGAAAAACACTTACCGTATTTCCTGATTCTCTTCTGCAGGTCATTCCAATATCACAGCAAAGAGCAACAATGTGTGATAATGGCTGAAAACAGCAAGTCTTCTACAGTCACGAGGATGAGAGACGTCGTTTTATTTGAAAAGAAAAGTGGGTACATTTTCTCCCTTTCCTCCTTCTCCCTCTTGCCCCTTCCTCCCCCACCCTCCTCCCGTATATCTTTCATTTATGAGGCCAGAGAATGAAGGCATCATGGTGCAGTGAGATTGAACTCTCAGTTAGGAAAGGATTTGGTCACTCACCAGACATGTCAGCTTGACTATATTACTTTCCCTCTTTGGTTTTGTTTTCCTTGTTTGAACAATGAAGGGACTGGGTTTACAAAATTACTTCTACCTCTGTGACCTCGAAAATAAGATATTTGACATTTTATTTTAAGGAGAAGATGGAAAGTCTAAATGTTCTTTGTGACCTTGGCTTCCTGTTCTGCGGGGTGATCATGGTCCTTGGGCCCTAACTTCTACACTGAAGTTTGATAAAACAGAAATCTTGAGGTGTTTTTAATCCTTAGCATCATTTGGATAGGGACAAAATCCTTATTTTTATTCTTAAATTTCACACTGTTTTTTCTTTTTTGGGGGGGTCATGATCTATATTTTCCTTAGACTCTAAAATGTTGCCTTTTAAAAATGTACTAAAATACAAAAGTTACAGTTCCTTTTCTATAGTTTCTTCTAAAATGTGGATCAATTGTTGCATCCTTTAGGATAAGAGGTGGTCTGGATTTCAGTGGAAGTTGCATGTCTTTTTAGATATGCAAAAGTTCCATTAAGTGGAACTTATGAAGACTTAAGCAGATGTATGATGCTTTAACAACTAACTCCTATACTTTGCTGTTGGCTAGGTATTAAGACTGTAATAATAGCAATTTAGCTCTCCAAATATTCTGTATCACAGGTGTTAAATAGGACCAGAAACATCCTAGTTCTTGTATTCTTGACAATGACTTGCAACATTGTTTGCAGTCTTCACTGTAAAACTCTAAATGTGATTTTAAAGAGTATTTCTTTAGGTTAGGATTATTTCTATGCATTGACACATCTTGGGTTCCATTAGCTGCATCCCTTCCTTACCACTGTTTACCTCTAATTTTTGAGTTTAAATCTAAACCTTATCTGTTGAAGTTATTGCTTCTCATAAATAGTGAGTAAAGGATGAAATAAACAGGATCACTTACTGTCTACCAGATTAAAAAAAAAAAAAAACTGTTGGGATTATTCTTTCTACAAAACTCTACCATTTAAATATGCCATTTGTAAATTGTTAACCAGAAGGAACATGGGGGTGATTGTTAGGCTGAGTCTGAAGTCTGAAGTTTGAAGACTTAGTTTACTTGTTTTCGAGGTGACAGAGGGAGCCAGAGGTTATATAAACTTTGGCGGGTACATACAAACACAAGAGAGGCAAAAAGTCAAAAGTTAGTCAATTTCTGGTGCTTGTTTCTTTACTGTGGAGTCCTGACCTGCCTGGGTTTTGCCGGGAACAGTCTGTGTCAGATTACATTGACATCTGCCACTTGCCACCAGCCACCACCCAAATTCATCAACTCTGGCTGGGGCCACTGCAGTCGCTGGTCCCCCTGCTGGTAGTCACACAAGTGATCTCTTGGAAATGTACCTTCCCTGCTTAAAACCCTCCCTCATGCACTTAGAACAAGATCCCACTACGTCCCAAATGCCAGAGGGCCCTCTGTTATTTAACTTTACACAGGGCGGGTGTTTGCTTGGCGTGCTAAGCTCTTCTACGCTGGGCTTGTTTCTGTTCCTTCGACATGCCAAGCACACACCCCTCCTGCCTGGGACCCTCTTCACCTCTGTCCTTGCCAGGCCAGCTCCTTCCCATCTCCTACGTCTCAGCTCAGGCAGCACCTCCTTTTCCAAGTCTCCCCCGACTCCTGGGCCTCCCTTTCACAAAGTACCTTGAGTTTACACTTTTGATGAGTGTAATCCGTCTACTGTAATAACATGTCCTGATGAAGACGTGTTTGCAATCATATTTACTGCATAGTGGGGTTAAAAGCTTGAGTTTGCTGTAGCTATGTTAGAAGTACTTTCCTCAGGTGATTGATCAATGAATTACAACACTTGGCTGAAGTGTGGAATCTTAAAGGGTGATGCAGATGTACCTTACACAGTATATGGTTTCACTGAGATCCCACATTGACACAAGCACAAGCCCCTTTTGACGTAGAGCAGAGGTTTTTTCTTTGAACGTGGGACCACCAATAGGAGCTCTCTGGTGCATTTCTTGCATAAACTACGCTCTACTGCGTCATCGACAGTAATCATTTTCCTTATCTTTGAAGTGGAGAAAGATCTAGACATTTAATCAATCTGAATGTACAATGACTTTAGATTTTTATGATTTTCTCCTCAAGCTTATATAGTGAACTGTAAGAGAGGTTTGCACTCAGTGGATTTGACAGCAATTTTTAGAATGATTTGACTTTTCAACTCGTTAAAAGCATTCAACGTAAAAACAAAAACAAGATCTTTTCATCCTCACTTCTTTGTTGAGATCGTCCTTAATTAAATGTAAGTGTATAAGGAAGTTGGACAATAGAAACGAATGCCCCTTGGCAAGCACACACGCACCTGAGGGGACAGGGGTGGTGGCCACACTAGAGAGGCCTGCCAGCTGCGGGGGCCCACGTCCGTGTGTGCACCGCCCGTGGGCCCCGGACTGCTTTGAAGGCAGGAGGGAGCCCGCCAGCTAGGTGGTGAGTTGGTTGAGTGAAGGTTGGTTGAGAGATTTTACTGTGAGCGTTTAAAGTGGACCACAGTTTTATAGCCCCTTTTGCACTTTTTCACGTCACTGAGGGCCTGAGAAAATAGAAGTAGCCGGGATCTCTTTCAGCCTCTGCAAAGCCTGCTGTTCCCATCTAAAAAGCCCCCTCCCCAGTCTTTCACCCTCCTCATCACGCTGCTTGTGTTCTCTGTAACTCACACCACCATGAAATTCTCTCATTTCATGCTTTGTTTCCTTGAAAACCTTCTGTGACCATCCCCCCCGACTCTGCTAGAATGTGCGCTCCCTGAGGGTAGGGCCTTGCCCTCCTCGTGTCCTGGGCACTGAGCTGGAGCCTGACGCACGCGGGCTCGGTAAATAGTGCCTGAGTAAATGAATCAAAGAACGAGGTGGCTCAGTGCCCTGCAGCCCTTTCGTAGACATAAATGCTGGTGTTCAGATGGCAGGGATGCGGTGTCTGGGGAGCAGGTTCTTTCTCTCAACGCGACTGCACCACGTAGAAAGACCCTGACCGCCGCGTGGCCTTCCTTTCAGTGTATCTTTCAGAGTGCAGGACCGGGACGGGAAGGAACTACAGAGGCACGGTGTCCAAAACGAGAAATGGCACCACCTGTCAGAAATGGAGTGCCAGCGTTCCCCACAAACCTAAGTAAGACTTTCTCTTGTCTTTGTGTTCATCTACGGTATAGTCGTCCCTCCGTAGCCTCAAGGGATTGATTTCAAGACGCCTAAGGACGCCAAAATCTTTGGATGCTCAGGTCTCTGATATAAAATGACGCAGTATTTGCGCATAACCTACTTTTGCATACATCCTCCCATACACTTTAAATCATCTCCAGGTTACTTATAATACCTACTACGATGTAAACGTTATGTACATAGTTGTTATACTGCATTTTTTATTTGTGTCATTTTTATCATTGTATTGCCATTTTTTATTGGTTTTTTCGATCCATGGTTGGTTGGATCTGCAGATGTGGAACCCGGGGATACAGAGGGCCGACTGTATTTAGAATAATTCTATCACTTCTAAATCAAACCGGAATATGTGAATAAGCAGATAGAACCTTTGTGATGTTGATATAGAATTGATGATGTTCAATTATTTATAGCACAAAAGTAGAAAATGGTTGCTTTCTATTTATTCTTGTGTATAGAGTTTTCTGGGAGACCTAGAACACAGAAGCAAACTAGTTACAAAGAACAATGAAGCCCTGAGTTCCAGGCTGAGTCTGAGGAAGGACCAGAGGTGACTAGGACTGACTTAAACATGTCAAACATGTCAAGTTGGAACTCTCCTCACCTCAGCATTGTGGAACAAAGAGCAAATAAAATATAAAAATGAAAATGAGACATACCTGAAATATAAATATGATAACGTGCCTATTTTTTATTTTAGTGTCATTCTTTTTGTACTTTCCCCAGTGTGGTGTCAGATGGCTTTAAGTTCTCAGTAACGATGCTGATCGAATAGGAATTTAATGTCTGTTACTCTGGCCCCCAACACCAAACAGACCGCCTTTGCTGCATCCCTGTGAGATGAGCAGGTCAAATCTTCCCCATTAGATAACGTAAAACGATTCAACCGAATGGCCAAATCATACAATGTCAGGTTCCTTGGAGACAATCTTGGCTGGCTCGACACGACGGTCTAGGCTCATCTTTATGAGAATGCCGAGGTCCTGGGTGGGTGGGGGTCACCCAAGACAAGTACACGGAAGAGCCAGAAATAAAACCTGTCTTCTAGACTATAAGTCTTGTGCGTTTCATCTAATTTGTTATCTCTATACAGCAACTCAGCTCTAGAGCTCAAAATGAGTTCAACTCCCTTCCCCATCTGCATTATTTTAATAGTTTAGGTTGCATTTCAGAGAAAAGTTGGCCTTTGGAATCAGACAGATCAACTTTGAATTCTCGATCTGCTCCTTATTAGTTGTTCAAACTTGGACAAGTTTTGTTTTGTTTTACATTGCCACACTCAGTCTTCTCTTCTGTAAAACAGAGATAATAACACCTTCCTGCTAGGATTTTTTATTAAGACTAAAAGAGAGAGCATATAGGAAGATTTTAGTGTAGTGTCTGGCACATATTCGCACAGACGACATGCTGTTAGCCACTGGTGTTTTTACAGAGGAAGAGCAGCTGACAGCAGCAGGCGTTTGGGAAGGAATCAAGGACTTGGGTCTTGGCCTTTGAGGCCTTTGTATTTCTGCTGACTGTGTCATAAACGTACATCTTCTCTGTTTCTAAGACTTGGCTGTCAATACAGTAGTACTGACAATGTTAGCTACTGTACCTGAAGCAGGCTATCAATAGAGAAACTGAAACCCTTACCCCACAAGTGCTACAGCACATAGCTGAAATGCATCCGGGTGACAGAAACTTAAACCTCGTGTGGGAAATAGCATCTCATTCTGCCTTGCTGGTGGCATGCTGACTTGCAGAGCACAAAGTGCTTCCTTCTGTCATCCACAGGTATTCCCCTGATGCCTACCCCTCAGAGGGGCTGGAGGAGAACTACTGCAGGAACCCAGACAACGATGAGCGGGG